>NW_006207133.1:161902-172928 GCF_000334495.1 Tupaia belangeri chinensis
AGAAAGCAAACATAGATACCAGAGACAGTGTGGGAGGAGAGTGGGAGATGGCAGCGGGTAAGAGATAGGGAATCGAGGATGGGGGAAAAGAAAAGGAAAACATACAGAAAACAAGAAATGGAAATTTTTTTGCTGACAATAACATGTTTGTTGATGTGCTTGATTGAGACAATATACAGTGTACTCTGGATGGAAAATCTCATTTTGTATGCTGAGTAAATAAAAAAGGAAATTTAAATATATTTTGAGACAAAATGGAAAAAAAAAGTACTAAAACTTATGTGAATTAGTTCCAAAAGGGAAGTTTACAGCAATTAATGACTACATTAGTACTAAAAGTTATGAGAGTTAGTTCCAAGAGGGAAGTTTACAGCAATTAATGACTACATTATAAATAAAAAATCTGAAATAAACACCATCATGTTACACCTGAAGAAACTGGAAAAACAACAAACTGATCCCAAAGTTAGTAGAAGGAACCAAAATCAGTGCAGAATCAAAGAGAAGCTAGAAAAATAATAGAAAATATCAACAATGTCAGCCCATGATCTGAAAGTTAAGGGAACTGGAGCTTATTTAGCTATGTGTTTTAACCTTGGTCCCAAGAGCTTAAAAATCACACTGGCACATGTCCATTCAATATCCTAAAACGTAGGAAAAATGGAGAAGGAGGGATTGTGGTGTGACCATTCTCCATAGATGGTTTCTCCTCTCTCTTGACCATTCTCCATAGATGGTTTCTCCTTCTCTCTCTCTTTCTCTATCTCGATCTAGTGAATACATTTGCCATCAGGGAAAAAAAATCAACAAAACTAATTTTTTTTTGCAAAGATAAACAAAATGGACAAACTGTAGATAAGCTAAAAAGAGAGAGAGAAATTTAAATAAATTCAGCAATGAAAGATAAGACATTACACCTTATACCACAGAAATACAAAGATTTACTAGACCACTGTGAACAACTACACTGCAACAAATTGGATATCTTAAAAGAAATGGGTAAATGCCTAAAATATACAATCTACTAAGTTATGAAGAAATGCAATCTAAAGAGATCAATGGGGGTAAGGAGGGGACAGGTTGGGGCACAGTGATAATACAGCTGGACCCAATGAGAAAGTTCTCGGCTGTGTCCCAGGACCCTCTTGGGCATGCCAGGCCTGCTTATATACGCCCATGATCTAGGTCAGCTGAGACGAGGGATAGAATGACTCTGTTGTAGGGACCAGCCTCTCACTTTTTCATTGACTCTTTTTCTTTCTCTAATGGAAGAAATAAATTATTTTAAAAAAATCTTTAAGGAGTTACAGAGTTAAAGAGGTATCTCTACTTCCAAGATAATTGCTTCAGTATTCAAAATAGACAATATATTCAAACAGTCAGTGTTTATCAATGAATGTAAGGATAAGGAAAATTCAATATGTACATAAATACACACATATGCATACATACAAACACAATACAAACACACAGAAATATATACATATGCACGAGTAGGCATATATAAGGAAATACTATTCAACCCTAAATAAGGAAATCCTGCCATTTGCAACAATATGAATGGAATTGGAGTGCATTATGCTAAGTGAGGTAAGACCAGCACTAAAAGATAAATAATGCATGATATGTCTTAATAGAGAATTTTAGAGTCAGCTTATAAAAGAGAGTTAGAGGATGGTTACCAGGGACTAGGGGATGGGTCAAAGGGTCCAAATTTTCAGTTATAACACAAATAAGGCTTGGAGAACTAATGCTCAACATTGTGACTATAGTTAATAATATGTATCATATACCTCAAACTTGTTATGAGAGTAGATCATAAATGTTCTCAACAAAAAAATAAAGAAAAACAAAGGTACCTAGGAGAAATAATAAATAGGTTAATTAGCTTGATCATAATTATCATATCACAATATATACATACATCAAATCATCACATTGTACATATTAAACATATATAATTTTTGTTTACCAATCATGCCTTCATAAAAGTGGAAAAATAGGGTTAGCAGGTGGAGTAGTGGCTAAGGGACTTGACTCTCACATGGCCAAACACAGTACGAGTCCTAGACTTGGCACCTTGAGAATGATAACAGGCACATATGTGTGCATGCCCAGAATCCTGAGAAAAGAAGGGATTGTGGCATGGCCACCCCTCTAAGGGGCGATTTCTCTCCCTCTCACTGTCTTTCTCTGGCAAGCACACATGCTTTATTGCAAAAAACCTTAAAAAAAACCTGGAAAAATTAGAAAAAGTTATCTCATATTTTCAGATTGAAAGACTTATTATTAGAGACATTTTTGCTGTAGTACGTGTGTGCTTGCTGAAAAGATAAAGAGAGATAGAGAGATAGAAAGCAAGAAATCAGACCCCCACACACCAGGGACAATAGCCATATCACAATCCCTTCTCCATTGTCCTGTCAGGATCTTGGGCGCGCGCACGCACACATACACACACACGTGCCCAGAATGAGATTTCAGCTTCTAGGTCCAGGACTCAAACTGTGGTCGACGATGTAGGAGTCAAAAGATATAACCATTATGCCATTTGCTCGTTCCCAGTTAATTTACTTGATGTAGGAGTCAAAAGATATAACCACTATGCCATTTGCTCGTTCCCAGTTAATTTACTTTTTAGTTGAAATAAAAATTGTACATATTTCTGTTGTACTGCATGATGCTCTGATACATTGTGGAATGGTCAACTCAAGCTAATTGGCATATCTGTTACCTTACATATATTTTTTTATTAGAATATTTAAAGTTTATTCTGTAAGAAAATTTTAAGTATACAATGTATATAATAACTATAGTTACCACATCGTATAATAGATCTTCTGAACATATTCTGAAATTTGGTATCCTTTGAATAACATCTCCCCAATCCCTAACCTGTCTGCCCAGCCCAGCTTAGTTCCTGGTAACTGCCATTCTACTCTTTGTTTCTATGAGTTTAAATCTTCTTAAAAATGCAATATAGAGGGGACCAGCAGATAGTAGAATGGTTATGTCACTGGACTCCCACATAGTTGACCACAGCTCGAGTCCTGGACCCAGCAACTTGAAACTTACGCTGGGCATCTGTGCGTGCATGCCCAAGATCCCTAGTGGAGACTGGAGGAGAAGGGATTATGGGGGCAATTTCTCGCTTTCTGTCTCTATGTCTCTCTCTGTCTCTCTGGTGAGTGCATGCACCCTATAGCAAAAATTTCTGGACAAAAAAAATGTAGACCATGACATATTCCTTCCCTTTTCGTTAAAGCATTAAGAGACCAGCAGAGTATAAGTATGTATTTTCCTATCAACACAACTAAAATTAAAGAAAAAAAATCACAACTAATATATGATTTTTTTAAATTCTGACTCTTGCGTTTAAATATTTCTATATTTGATTCCTAGAGTTGGAAGGAGGATTGCATCCACTATGTTCAATATGTGTTTGCTACAAAAGCAAAGATCAATATATAAAAATACCATGACCTTTCTGTGGTAATGTAGATTTTTAGTGACATAGCAAATATTAGAATTGGGATTGAGGACCAGCAGTTAGCATAATGGCTATGTTGCTGGACTCCCATGTAGTCAACCACGGTTCGAGTCCCGGACCCGGTGGTTTAAAACTCACACTGGGTGCGTGTGCATGCGTGTCCAAGATCCCAAGAGGAGAATGGAGGAGAAGGGATTGTGGTGTGGCCATCTCCCCTGGAGGGTGATTTCTTGCTTTCTGTCTCTCTGTCTCTCTCTGTCTGTCTGGTGAGTGCATGCGCCCTATAGCAAAAACCTCTCAAAAACAAACAAAAAAAAGAATTGGAGTTACCTGGCTCTTTACACAACACTGAAAAAATTACTTTTAATCACTTACATAAAAAATAATCATCACAACCTTTCAAACTTAAGACAAGGAAAAATTAAAAGATGTGAACAAGGTAATATAAGTGATTTGGAGACATTGGGACCAAGACATAGTCCTCACATATGGATACTTTTGAAGTTTTCCCTAAATGACTGTTATAAATATTTTATGTCTAAGAAGTCATCAGGCAAAACATTTAATAAGTAAATGACCTTATGATACACAGTGACCTATAGCACTGGTCTGTCCTCCAAATGTGGATGCAACAGAAATAAAATTTAACTTAGAGAAGATATTATTCCAATAATAAGTGTGAGAAGGAGTTATTTTCTAATGACATGAGATAAAAATATTTTCAATTTCAACTGAGATTAAGGGCAAATAACTTCATCTGTGGAGTTTGATGAGCCCTGAAATAAATTCCCCTTTATTTATAAAGAGTGCTTTGAAAGTCTCAACATAGTCTATTTTCCATTTGGTTCTTTGTCAATATAATTAGTTGAAGTCTTCAGGTTGATAATATGAGTCTTAACAAGTAGTCTGCAAGATAAATTTAGTCTTTTGGAGGGATACTTCTGCTTTCTGAGCCCGAAGTCAACAAACGGGGTAACCACACAAGCTACAGTGATGGTCACTACGGTTTTCCAGGATATCACAATACACTTGGACATCAGTGTGTCACTGAGAAGGCGACATCTTTCACATGCACGAATGTTCTGCCAGCTCCGGAGATAGGCATGGATGCTTGAAATCCCTAAACCCCTAATCATGATCCTTCAAGTCCCACATGATTCCTCTGAAAATGAGTTTCCAAGGCCTGCATTGTATCTTGCTGAGTCTGCAGCCACCACAGAGCTGGTGGGAAATGCCAGATCCGCATTCACCATAGACACACTCAGTGAGGCACAGTGTTGCAGTGTAGGTTTTGGAAATTAGTTTCAGAAGTTACTGAAAATTATTGAAAAATAGCAAGCAACTAATGAAACATCCAAACTTCAGTTTGGCCAGCTATGGAAGCCTTCTATCTTTCACTTTCTGAATCTCAGCTTTTTATTTGAGAATTAGTTGAGAAATCAATTTACTGTACTTTAGCTAAAAGTATTGGATTCTTCTGTTTGCTTAAAAAAAGTATAAGCATGCTTATCCTTACAAATTATGAAAATGCACTTCTATCCTCTTATTGCAATTGTCTTTCTTAATCACATGAATGCATTTGTTTTTCACTGTGAGGTACATGCACTCACTGGAGAGAGACAGAGAGAGAGAAAATGAGAAATCATCCCAGGGAGAATGGCCACACCATAATCTCTTCTCTTCCATTATCCTCTTGGGGTTTTGAGCATGTATGTATATATACTCAGATTTTAAGCTGCCTCTCCATGACTCAGTGGACAGCAGAGTCAGCCATCTGGGATCCAGTTGTCTTAACCTCCATGCCACCTGTTGGCCCCATAAATGCATTTTAAATAGATAAAATATAAATGTCATCATAAGAACATATCCACACAGACACATACGCATGCATACACACACAAACACACACACACAAACACACACACAGACATGAACAAAGAAAAACAGGGCTGTCCTTGTGTCCTGGAGATGAAGAGAGCTGTATCACATGAACAGCTGCTGGCTACCTGCTTTGAATCATGGCTCTGGCAGTTTGAGAAATCCATCAGGTGGTATGTGAGCAAACCCACGATCACTACAGGATGGAGAAATGAAAGAGAAGACTGCAGCATGAGCAGGCCCTGCTGGGGAGTGCTTTCTCCCTCTTCCTCTCTCTGTCCCTCTCTGGTGAGTACACAGGATTTCTGGCAAATACGTAAACACACACACACACACACACAGAAAGAGAAAGAGACTTCTGTAAGTTCATGGAAAAATTAAATTCAAGTACAAGCTTATTATGGTACCAAAAAAACTGAAATACATAGAATTTTTTCAAATACACATGCTCCATGCACTCTTTGAAGACTCCTTCCTATACACACATGTATACATATATGCCATTACAAAGCAGTTGAACAGTAGAGCTCATATTTATTTTCAGTTTAATGCAGTTCTTAACTTCGTACTGAATATGTGAAGGCACCAATTGTCATCAGTTGCAATGTATTCCAATTGCTCATTTAAATAGTTTGTGACTATAGAGATCGATAATGATGGAAGTAAATAAGGAGACAAGTAAATGGTTTTTGGAATCTGAAATCAAAAAAAAATGATTAACTAAGATTTACCATATCAAATTATTTCCCTTCTTTCTTTTACACATTCTTATGTAGAAAATGACGGTTTGGGGACCAGTAGTTGGCGTAATGGCTATGTCGCCCGACTCCCATGTAGTCACCCACTCTTCAAGTCCAGGACCTGGTGGCTTAAACTTACTCTGGGCACATGTGTGTGCATGCCCAAGATCCCAAGAGGAAAATGGAGGACAGGGGATCGTGACATGGCCATCTCCCCTAGAGGCTGATTTCTCACCTTCTGTCTCTCTTTCTGGTGAGCACACGTAACCTATAGCAAAAACCTCTCCATAAATAAATAAATAAATAAATAAATAAATAAATAAATAAATAAATAAATAAATAAAATGTTTCTGTTTTGGTTTTACCTTAACTGTCTTTCCATAATCAGTTCTGTGAGCAGGTCTGTTTGGCTGCTGAAGCTTTGCCAGTGTTGATTGTGCTTCCTCTCTGGCCCAACACTGAACAGATTTGCCTGTTTACTCCACCCTAGTTATGGACACCAGTATCTTCTTTGCATCTATTAATAGAAAATTTTAGTGGAAGAAAAATTTCAATTATGTAAAACTTGGTGTTTTGAGGACACTTCTGAAGATGTCATAAAGTGACATTTTAGTGAAAAAAGGCTTTGTATTGATTTGTTTTGCCAGTTCAAAACAAAGCTAAGGAATAGCTAAGCAATATTCAGCTCATTCACTACGTCTTACCTGTTTTCATTATGTCACCTTTTTCTATCTGCACACATTAATCTGTATCGTTCTATGATTTTCCAGTGTAGAAGCCATACTATTAAAAGTCTTTCATCATAGGACCAGTGGTGGCATAGTGGTTAAGGCACTGGATCCCACATGGTTAACTCCAGGATTTGAGTCCCAGAACTAGTGACTTGAAAATAACAAACGGCATGTTTAATAGACAAAAATGAAAAGTATCTGCTGATGATAATATATATGGTGATGTCTTCGATTTGACTAGTATGTTCTGTATTCATGCTGACAAATAAGTTGTACACTATAAATACACAAAATCATTAAGCTAAATATAATAATAATAAATACAATTTAAAAAATAAAATTGTATTTATTTATTTTTACATTTTTCCACAAACATTTACTTTGCATATCAAAAAATTTTAACTCACACTCCATACTTCTTGACAGTTAATAAACAACTTTCAAAATTTCAAAATACTGAATTTTAAAGATAATGTTCAAAATACTTATAATTTTGTGTAATTTTGTTTGTGACTATTACAACAGAAACAGTATGGTTTTAGAAATTTTTGAGAAAATATTTACATGTCAACTACTCAAATTGTTGAAAATCAAATGCCCAGCATAGTAGTCACAAATAAACCTTCTCAATTCAGCCCTGCCCAAGTAATCTATAATATACTAAGCTCTCTTGCGGCCTCACTTCCGAGATGACGAAGAAAAGAAGAAACAACAGCCGTGCCCAAAAGGGCCTTGGCCATGTGCAGCCTATTCGCTGCACGCACTGGGCCCAATGTATGACCAAGGACAAGGTTATTAAGAAGTTCGTCATCCAAGGGGACCAGCTGTTAGTGTAATGGCTATGTCGCTGGACTCCCACGTAGTCGACCGCGGTTCGCGTCTTGGACCCAGTGGCTTAAAACTCAACGCTGGGCGTGTGTGCCTGTGTGCCCAAGATCCGGAGAGGAGCATGGGGGAAAAGGGATTGCGGCATGGCCATCCCCCCCGAGGCGTGATTTCTCGCTTTGTGTCTCTCTGTCTGGCCAGCGCACGCACCCTCTGTCTCTCTGTCTCTCTGTCTGTCTGGCAAGCGCACGCACCCTACAGCAAAAACCTCTACAAAAAAAAAAAAAAGATTTAGTCCAACTTGAGGAAGCCTGTGTCCTTTGCAGACTAGCAAGTGTCTTCTATGCCTGTGTGCTCCCCAAGCTGTATGTGAAGCTACATCACTGTGGGAGCTGCGCCATTCATAGCAAGATAGTCAGGAAGCCATCTCCTGAAGCTCGCAAAGACATCCCCACCCCGATTTAGACCTACGGGTGCTGCCCCTAGCCCTCCACCAAAGCCCATGTAAGGAGCAGAGTCTTTTAAGAACTGAAGAACGTCTGTCCTTTGAGGGAAAAATAAAATACCAATTATGCATAAATAAATAAATAAATACAATTTTAAAAAGAAAAGAAAAACACTTTAACTGTGTGTGTGCGTGTATGTGTGTGTGTGAGTGTCTCCAAAATCCTGAGAGGAGAATGGCAAAAAACGGGGCTCTGGGAGATGAATTCTCACTCTCTCTCTCTGTCTGTCTCGCTCTGGAGAGCACACGTATCCTACAGGAAAAGAACTAAAAGAAGTCTTACATCATGGTATTATGATTGTTTGTCAATGTACATGTTGAAATGAAACTCTTACTTTTTAGCTCTAACAATGTAAGAAAATTACACTGTCAAATCAATAAAACTCATATATCCAGGTTTTGCAGAATAATGCCACAGAGATACATAAGGATCTTGTCTGCTTTTGTAATGAGTTAAATAATCAGCCTCAGACTAGCAGGTGTTCTTGTGGTTAATGTACTGAACTTCCACATGGCCAATCATAATTCAAGTCCTGGACCTGGTGACCTGATTTCTCACTTTGGCTCTCTCTCTCCCCTCTCTCTCTTTGTTTTTCTCTCTCTAGTAAGTGCCTATACCCTATTGAAAATCAAATAACAATAATAATAATAAATACAATTAAATAATGAATTCTTAAAAATTAAAAATATGTATAATAACTGGCCTTATGTGTAGTTACATCTACTAGTCTAGAGATTGCTGATAATAAATGGGAAAACAAGAATTAATTGAATTAAGGAAATCTGGCTGTCACCTTAAGAGTCCTTCGATATTGGGTCAGCAGGTGGTTAAGGTACTGGATTCTCTCATGGCTGACCACAGTTCGAGTCCCAGACCTGGCAGCTTGCTTTCTCACTTTCCCCTTTTCTTGCTCTCTCTCTCTGTGTCTCTTTGATAAAATTATAAAAGATATAATAAATCAAATTAAATAAAGAAATATTTTTTAAAAAGAGTCCTTCAATACCTATCATTCTAGAACCCTTGTCTAGAAAATACCTTCATCAAGTAATCAGATAGATTTATTCCGTTCATGCCCATAGATAGTGCAAATATAAATCCTGAGCCGCTAAACTGGCAAAATTAAAATTACTCTGTGTGTATCTGTGTGTGTGTGTGTATGTGTGTGTTTCCAACCAGACCATGGAAATAATTTATGATTAAAAGCTATGTCACAACAGAGGTCATTGAAATAAAATATTCAAATCATCTCCGTTAATATTAATGTTTAAACTTTCTCTGCTTGCTGTCATATGACTTAATCAGCTGAAACCTGATGTGTAAAGCATCCCTACTAGTGTTTTCATTTCTTTTTTTTTTTTTTTTTTTGGAGAGGTTTTCGCTATAGGGCGCGTGCGCTCGCCAGACAGACAGAGACATAGAGACAGAAAGCGAGAAATCACCCCCCAGAGGGGATGGCCACGCCACAATCCCCTCTCCTCCATTCTCCTCTCAGGATCTTGGGCATGCACGCACACGCACCCGGCGTGAGATTTAAGCCACCGGGTCTGAGACGCGAACCGTGGTCGACTACGTGGGAGTCCAGCGACATAGCCATTACGCTAACTGCTGGTTCCCCCTACTAGTGCTTTCAATCATGAATTTTTTAAAGAGTTTTTGCTATAGGGTGTGTGTGCTAGTCAGAGGGACAGAGAAAGACAGACAAAATGCAAGAAATCACCTCCCATGGGTGATGCCCACACCACAATTCCTTCTCCATTCTCTTTTCAGATCTTGGGCACACACACATGTGCTTAATGGAGTTTCAAACCCATGGATCCAGAACTCGAACCGCAGTCAGACATGTGGGAATCCAGTGATGTAACAGTTCTGCCATCTGCTGGTACCTATATTTATATACTGCTGATGTTCCTTTTAAAATTCATGATTGAGAGACCAACAGATGGCAAAATGGTTACATTGCTGGGCTCTCACATAACCGACTGCAGTTTGAGTCCCAGAGCCAGAGGCTGAAAACTTACACTAGGCATGTGTGCATGTGTGCCCAAGATCCCAAGAAGGGAATGGAGAAAAAGGGATCATAGTATGGTCATCAACCCTCAGAGGTAATTTCTTGCTTTCCTCTGATATTTTTCCAGATCTCTCTGATACAATCTGGTTTGATCTATATGGTTCTTGTATCATGAGTAAAATCCTAGATGGAAATGTTACCAGGAGGGGTCTGTAATGAAAGGTAGGGTTTTAGAAGCCAGATTAGATATGTCAGATGTTCACCTGGGATTTCTGGAGACCAAAAACTGAAGGAAATGGGTCAAAGTAAGAACTAGGGAATCATTGTGAAATTCAGTGCCAATAAACAAGGCAAAAGTAAAGGAAAAATACTATTGAATTTAAAGCTATAAGAGATTCAGGATGATGATATTCAGATCAATGTAAGATTTGAATGAGCAATTAATGGAACAGGGTAGCCAGTCCCAAGGAGTTGAAGTCGTAATTATATGTGGTGCTTTCTGTAATAGCAGATCTGGTGATTTACATGGCACATCAAGCACTGGGAATATATTAGGTTATATTGGAAATTAACCCAGATACTAGTTTTCTCATTTTACAGAGAAAGTATTAAGCTCAGATTGACTTTTTAGCCAATAATTCTTCAATTTTAGCCACTCTGCTTTCAAGTGATCTTAGTGGTTACATTCTATGTCACCCAAACCAAGGAAAATATTAGTTTTAACAAATGTGTTTAATACTTCCCATTATCAAAGAATAAAGTCTAAAGGAATTTTTTAAAGGTTTTTGCCATAGGTCATGTGCATACTCACCATAGAGAGACACAAAGAGAGAAACAGAAAGAGAAAG
>NW_006207133.1:172959-182092 GCF_000334495.1 Tupaia belangeri chinensis
TGTGAGAGGAAAATGAGAAATTATCCCCCAGGAGAAATGACTATGCCCTAATTCCCACTTCTCCATTCTCCTCCTAGGACATTTAAGTACACACACACATGTGCCCAGTGTGATTTTCAAGCCACCAGGTCTGGGACTTGAACCACGGTCTGCTATGTTCATTGCTATGACCACCATGCCACCTGCTGGTCTCAAGAAAATTTTTTCAAGATCCTGATTTATATGTTCATCCAAGTTTATAATTTACCATTGAGATTACACTAAATTCCATATTTTCTACTCTTTTTTTAATTGCTTATCGTTATTGTGTCTTTCCTGCATTGACACATGTAAATAACAGAGAACCGAAGTAATATATTGTGGTGGAAAGTTTCTTATTTTGGATTCAGTCTTGTTTTTTGTGTGTGACCTTGAGTTATCGACCTTCTATTTTAAAGGTTTACCTATCTATTCTTTAAAATGGGGATTAAAATATCTGCTTTGAGGCTCAATATTAAATAAAATAATGTAAGTTAAGATGCTGAATGGTAGTCAATACTTAATAAGTGTTAGTCCCCTTTCTTCTTCTTTTATTTTGTTATTTTTTTAAGAGAGATGTTTGCTCTTGAGTGTGTGTACTAACCAGAGAAATAGAAAGCTAGAAATCACCCTTCAGGGATGTCTATGCTGCAATCCCTTCTCCTTATTCTCCTCTTGAGACTTTGGGCATGCATGCACACGCACCTGGTGTGAGTTTGAAGCCACCAGGCCTGGGACTCCAGCTGCGGTTGCCTCCATGGGAGCGCAGCAACGTAACCATTGCATCATCTACAGGTCCCTCCTTGATTCTTCTACTCAGTCATGAATTACTTCAACTATAAAAGAAAAGGAAAGAAAAAAGATACACCAGAGGCTAGGTTAATTCCAAGCAGAATGTTACCATAAATTATTTGTAAAATTAAAAAAATGAGTAAGCATTGTTTTTCTTTCATTTCTTTTTAAATATATAAATCTTAACTTTAGAGCTTAATAACTTATGTATTTATTTTTTAAAATGCACTTTAAGGAATCAAAAGAATATTTCTTTTCCCAATAATGAATAGTCTTTAAAAGATAACATTATAATGTATTGCAGACTTTGAAGATTCTAAAACTTGCAGTTGTACATGTGAAAGAATACATATAATAAAGGTGGCCCATTGCTCAAAAAAGTTAGAAATACTCCCAGTTGTGAAAGAACTGTAAGAAGCATAGTTAACCACAAATAAGTAAGGAAAAGAGTCTTCCATGACCCCTTTATTCACAGACAGAATTTCTTTTCTCTCCTAGCCTTAACTAGTGGATCAATCACCCAGACAATGTGACGCACACTGAACAGCTGGCCTGAATAGCCTGCGAAGTCCAGGAATTCTCTTAATTGGTGTTGACTCACAGCACTAGCTCAGTGACATTCAGGAGAGTGACAATGAATGTGGAGATGCAAAAGATTTCTCCATTTGTCAGACCCTCTGGGAATAATTTCTTTGAAACCTGGAACAAAATGAGCTTTCCCATTATCAAAGTGGTATCAGACCAAGCTCTCTTAGCATGATGATTGCTTGCCAAGGGAAACTGTACTGCTTCATATTCTAGGGTTCTCCTTATACTTCAATTTCACATCTGGCAGCAGATTGAAAGCTTTTCAACCCCTACACAATTTTTGCTTTTTCTGAAAATAGGGACTATTAACTACCTAATTCAAACTAATATTATCACTTTTTACAGAATTAATGAGATGCTATAATTGCCGACACTGTTTACCTGCTACTCTGGGAGTGTATTTCAAAGGCATATGAATTACCATCGCCAGCTTTATAATTAGCGTGTGACAACTTTAATTCCAATGGCATGTTTAATCAACAGCAACAGATGGAAGTGCGCCTGGTGGTAAGTCACCCCTTCACAGCTCCTGATAGCGGTTTGTCCCGCTGGCTCTGAGTTATAAGCTATTTAGCATAGCAAGTGCGAAATTACTGGTAATATTCTCAGTCTTTTTGGGACTATCAGAGTTGCAGTATCCAAAAATAATTATAATTACTGACATATATTGAGTACAGTCACTGTTCCTATGTATTTGAGAGCGATTGGTTCCAGGACCACTCACCCCTTCGTGGATACAAAATTCTGAGGATACTGAAGTTCTTACATAAAATGGCACAGTGTTTGCCTGTAACTGATGCTCAGCTTCCTGTATTCTTTAAGTCATCTCGAGATTATTTATACAGATTGATTATTCCTCATCCAAAATACTTGAGATAAATATTTTGCATTTAGGACTTTTTGGACTTCAGGATATTTGCTTATACATAATGAGAGTTCTTGGGTTAGGACCCATGTCTAAATACAAAAACCATCTGTTTTATATAAACCTTATGCAAACAATGTGAAGGTAATTTTATATCATATTTTATATTGCAGTGTTTTGACTGAGACCTGTCACAGGCGGTCAGGTGTGAAATTTTCCACTTATGGTATCATGTCAGTGCTCAAAAAGTTTCAGATTCTGGAGCACTTGAGATTTTGGATTTCCAGATGTTCAACCTGTAATACCTAATAGAATGTAAATGCTATGCAAGTAGCTGTTATCCTCTATTTTTTATATATTTTTATTTTAATTCATTTTATACATTCAATCACATATGTTACTTAGCTTGCAAAGTAAATATTCCAACATGTAAACATTTTTCACCAATTCAATTGGGAATACTATACACATTACCTTCAACAGATAATAACCCATTTCTTTGTCCCATAAATGTCTTGCCTCTCTATTTTTCTCCTTAATGTCTTTCCTTAGACTTTCCTCCTTCACCCGCCCTCTTCCCACACTGTATCTGGCATTTATAATCATTTTCTCTGTTTCTATATCCTTTGGTCATTTAGTTTCAGCTATAGAGTATGGACAGTCAGTATATATTAAGTGGGGACATACAATGTCTCTCCTTCATAGCCTGGCTGGCTTGCTTCACACAGCAGTAAATCTTCCATATTCATCCACTTTCTGTCAAAAGCTAAGGTCTTGTTTTTTTGTTTTGTTTTGTTTTTATTTTTTTATGGCCGAGTAGTATTCCATAGAGTATATGTGCCACACTTTTTTAACATATTCATCTGTTCATGGGCATTTGGGTTGGTTCCATATTATACTGTATTTTTAAGGAAACAATGCCAAGAAAAGAAAAGTTTATATGTATTCAGTACAGAAGCAACTATGTTCAATTTACAGTTGGTTGAATCTATGTATGCAAAACCCATGGATACATAGGGCCAAAAGTATTTACTATATACTAAACACTACTCCCGTTTTCACTTAATAAAGCCTTCAAACAACCCCTCAAATTTTAATATCCCTATTTATAGGTGAGAGGATTGAGCCTAAAACAAAATAAAAACAAAGTGACTTCCCTGGGTTAAGACATGGATTCAGGTGCTTCGGCATCTAACAACCATGATGTTGCGTTAAAGAGAGAGAGTCAGGCACCCTCAACAGGGTCCAATCATGCCACAGTTCTCCTTCTCTAGCCTACCAGCTCACCAAGCTCCTGGGCACATGTACATCCAACATGTTTTAGGCCAACTGGACCAGGAATATGAACCATGGCCAGTCATGTGGCTTCCATTACTGCAGTTAAATATGTTGTCACCTGTGGTACCAGACTGAGTTATATACAAAGCTCTGACTCATCAGTGTTTGTCTCAAACAGCAGCTCCTGGCTACCATCATGAACCTGCTTATTGATGCTGTTCATTCTTCACACAGGCTCACTGGGAGTACCTTTACTAAGGCTGCCACAAATACAGCACTTTCTGAATTTACCCCAGCTCCCTTTACCCATTCCATTTCAGGGCTTTACAACTGTTGGATAAATGTGACCCAGCAGGTTCATTTTTCCATCTCTTAAATTCCAGACTTGAGATATCAAGCCACAGGACCAGCAGGTGGCATAGTGATTAAAGCACTGGATTCACACATGGCCAACTGTGCTTTGAGTCCCAGACCTGGCAGCTTGAAACTCACACCTGATGTGTATATGCATGCCCAAAATCCCAAGAGGAGAATGGAGAAGAAGGGATTGTGGCATGGCCATCCCCCAGGGAGGTGATTTCTTGCTTTCTGTCTCTCTGTTTGTCTTTCCAGTGAGCGCACATCTTACTATAGCTAAAATATCTTCCGGGTGAGGGGGAGGGACAAAAAAGGTATCAAGCCAAAAAAAGGGATACCAAGGTCTTAGAGTTTGGAGTACTTCGATGTGTCCCTATCAAAACACAAATTCTCCTTCTCTTCTCTCCCTTTATTGACAATATAAGTTAGATACTTCTACATCTGGAAACTGTTGTCTTCAAAACTAAAAATCGAAATTACCAGGGAAACTTAAATAATACAAAACCTCAGCAACTGTGGCCAAATGTATACTAGTTATTCATTATTCCTGAGAGTAGGACCTGCACATCTGTCCTGTTAGAACCTCTGTATGTAATTCTTCTGGATGGCTAGGGTTGAAAAATACAGCTTCAGGCTTTCAAATACAGAGGCTTCTTCAACTGTTTAATTTTGAAGATTAAAAAATGTTGTGTTTATATTAAAGCCTAAAATTTGTGGGTAAAGTGCCTATAACAGTCATTTCTTAGGCACAGAAAGTCATCTGTTCTAGCTGTTATGACAATTCAAAGGCACTTTTTCCCCTCCAATTTTAATGTGGTGGTGTTAGAGAAATGACAACTGTGATGTATCACAACAAATATTACTTTCATTTCTTTGTAGTTAATCCCAGGAAAAAGCTTTATTTGTTTTGGAAATACATAAGTACCGAATTGTTAGACATGATTTCATAGCCCCAGAATAATAAAAGAATAAAATTATACTTTTTTATTCCTCAAAATTTGGTAGCTTTCTTCTCCTTTGCATCATTAACACCTAGCAATTCTAAGTGCTCAGGATTATTGCCTGATTTTTCCACCCTTGCTGAAATTCTTTAAAACATTCATATGAGGGACAAGCAGATAACATAGTGGTTATGTCCTTGAACTCCCACATGAGTAACTGTGGTTCAAGTCCCAGACCCGGTGGCTTAAACTCATGCTGGTGCGTGTGCGTGCATGCCCAAGATCCCGAGAGGAGAATGGAGGAGAAGGGATTGCAGCATGGCCATCCCTCCTGGAGGATGATTTCTCACTTTCTGTCTTTCTGTCTCTCTCTGTGTCTCCAACAAGAGCATGTGTCCTATCACAAAAATCTCTCTCATTAAAACAAATGCACATGATTATGTGCAGGTGCATGCATACACACTAACATACAATTTCAATGTTTGCTTGTATCGCTGGGACTGTAGATACCCTTGATTTACAATGAAACATGCATTATCTTCCAAAAGCTTGAGTCATTTACAGTCCCATACATACTAATAATTTTACATAAATAAATCATTTAATTGATTCACTGACAGTCTTGCATATAATGTAGTAATATAGCTCAACTGTAATTTTCAATTTGATATGCCATCTCCCTGAATTTGGACAATAAAAATATCTTTTTCAGAACCAGCAGATGGTGTAGTGGTTACATGACTGGACTCTCACGTGTTCAACTGTGGTTTGAGTCCTGGACCTAGCAACTTAAAACTCATGATGGGCCTGTGTGCATCATGCCCAAAAACTCCTAAGGGGAGAATGGAGAAGACAGGACTGTGGTGTGGCCATCCCACCTGAGGAGTGATTTTGATTTATTACTTTCTGTCTATCTCTCTAGTTAGAGAGCACATCCCGATAGCAAAAGTCACTAAAAAAGAAAAAAAAAAAAAGAAAAGAAAAGAAAAAGAAACTAACCCTCCTCTTCATTATTCATTAGACTTAGTTTGACTGTGGGTTAAAATGGACTACAGGCTAACATTATGAAAGAATTTATCCTAAATAACAAAGTAAAATGCATCATGAAATCACTATTTTGCAACATGTGTTCAACAATTAACAAAGAACAATGAGACATAAAAACTAATTCTAGGGCCAGCAGGTAGCGTGGTGGTTAAGGCACTGGATCCCACATGGCCTACTACATGGTTTAAGTCCCAGATCCAAGACATCCAAAACATATGAAACATGTGTGCATATGTGCCCAAAATCCTGAGAGGAGATCAAAGGATAAGGGATTGCAGTGTGGCCATTTTTCCAGGGTGGTGGTTTCTCACTTTCCATCTCTGTCTATCTCCAGTGAATGCATGTGCCCTATGGAAAAAAATATAATAATAATAATTTAAGAGTAATAATAAATCTACTTGGTTATGCGAGATAATCCTGCCTGTGAATTACCTTGACATAAGACACTGAAACTTTTATAAAGTTTAAGAGAGAAATATCACTTAAATACAATGCTAATGTAAAAAACACAATTCTTACTTTGTTAACATGTTCATTTGCATTTTTTGAGATTAAACGGATGTCTTAATGTGAATTCTTTGGTTTTGCACCACTCTCCCCAGGACCACCTTTATGATTTTTCAACTATGTAGGGCTCCATACTCAGAAGGCTCATTTCTTTATCTAATGCTCTTTGCTTAAACCTTGACTTTTTTAAAATCATGAATAAGAGATTCCATGTTTTTATTTTGCACTGGTTCAAATTATGGAGCATCATAGCATTCCATCCCTGCTAATCTTTACGCTTGTAACTATCAGATATGTGACCCCGACATCTCTAACATGTCCTGATTCATGCTCAAAGCTTGATGGCAGAGCTTGACCCCAGACTCCTAAAACAGGGTTGACATTTGTTTCTCTCATGATGTGTCCCAGACCTCTCCTGGTGCTCTCTCTGGCAATCCAAGGATGCATTCCAGAACCCACCATCATGGCTAACTGGTAATAGCTGCTAGCCCAGCTTACACTTCCCCTATCACCAGCCGTAGCGCCTGTGTAATCTGTCAATGGAAAAGCTAGAAATTATTTTACCTGCTCAGACTACCCGCTTCCTTCCAAAGTGTAGACATCAAAGTGACATGAACTTATTCATTGCATGTCTACTTCTCTTTTTATGCTTATTTTGTTATAACACTACACAGCTAGTTTACTTTTCATGGTGAATATTCTTATTTGTTCAACAGCATATTAAGTAGCCATCAATGCCTGAGAATGATGACTTTGATGTCTCTTATACGGGTTCTATTAGCTTCACTCTCAGAAGACACTATGCTCTTGCTGTTTTCTCTAATGCTAGTCAGATATCTCCAATCTCACTATATTCTTACAGTGCACACATGAAAAAATATTATATTGATTAAAGTGATAGATTTCTATGAAAAAATGCATATTTTCTACTATTAAAAATGTAATTCCTTTAAAAAAATCCAACCAACTGGATTTAGGTGATTGAAATATCTTTACCCTGGAAGAATTATTTAATCAAACACAAAGACACACACACACACACACACACACACACACCACTAATTCCCCAACTGGGAAATTAATGTAGTCTATATTAAATATGTCCAGCTTTTTTCATTTGTTTTCATTTTATTTTGTTTTTCAGCTGTGCTGGCAAATAGAACTATCAGGGAAAGAAAAATCTGAAAACACAAAATTCATGCTAAAGTCATTTTATTAATATAAAGGAGTACTTCAATGTGTGAATAATTCCAAATACAAAAATATTTTGTAAAATTTTTTTCAAGGGAATAATTTAAATTCTATGAAAATATGTGTAAGTCATTAGAGCTAATATGTGTAAGAACAAATGATGAGATCAGCAGATGGGGTAATGGTTACATCATTGGACTCCCACGTAATTGACAATGGTTTGAGCCCTGGACCCAGGGGCTTAGAACTCACACTGAGTGCATGTGCTTATGTGCCCAAACTCTGAAGAGGAGAATGAAGGAGAAGGAATTGTGGCATGGACATTACCGGGGGGTGACTACTCACTTTCTGTCTCTCTGTCTCTGTCTCTCTAGCATGTCCTATAGCAAAGGCTGCAAGTCTGTTTCTATATCATTGATATTGCATTCAAAATAAAACTCACTATCCCCAAAATGCTTGACACATTTTTTGGGGGGACTATACATGCTCTTATTATTTTTTTACTCATCAAACAACATATGTAATAATTATTTAAAATATCTTTCCTGGGGCAGCAGGTGGCGTGGTGGTTAAAGGTGTTGGAATCCCACATGCCCAACCACAGTTTGTGACCCAGACCTGGTGGCTTGCTTTTTCACTCTCCTCTCTCTCTTTCTCTCTCTGGCCAAATTAAAAAAAATTAAATTTCTTTCCTGATGTTATCAAACATTTAAAATATGTTGGGACCAGTAGTTAGTGTAATGGCTATGTCGCTGGACTCCCATGTAGTCGACCGCAGTTTGAGTCCTGGACCCGGTGACTTAAACTTACACCAGGCACATGTGCGTGTGTGCCCAAGATCCTCAGAGAAGAATGGAGGAGAAGGGATTGTGGCATGGCTATTTTCACTTTCTGTCTCTCTGTCTCTCTCTGTCTGTCTGGCAAGCGCACGCACCCTATAGCAAAAGCCTCTCCAAAAAAAATGTTTATGTAAATTGTTGTCTGTGTGCGTGTCTGAAATTATAATGTTGATATCTGCAGAATAAATTTTTATGGTGAAAAGTTGTGAAATTGCACATCTTCTAGAACTTCCATTCGTGTGTGTATTTCCTGAGTGTTTATCTATTCAAACACCCCAATATACTATAAAAAATCAAAATGATCTGATTAAATAATATGAACAAGTCAAAGCCATTTTAATGGCAGCTCTTCTACACTTCTCATTAGTATGGAACACTTCTTACTGGTGTGATCAGGATACAGAGGACAATCCTTTGGGAAAAGATACTTCTTAACACTATGGGATTGTTGTTTCTCTCAAGTTCCCGTTATTGACCACATTCTGATTATAGAAGTAATAGACAACATGATTCTATGTACTATTTTAATGGCAATCCTTGGTTAGTACTTAATTGGTATGTTCCTCCTACATGGGCACACTATTAAAGATAAGTTCAGTCTGGCTAACTTGCTTAGATGCCATTTAGTAAATTGGGTAAAAGCTACATGTGAATATTGAAACATCAGCAGAGTGATCGCTTAATGAGCCATAGAAATGTGCAGTGAAAGA
>NW_006207133.1:182255-188762 GCF_000334495.1 Tupaia belangeri chinensis
AAAGAGTGTATCAGAAATGATGGTAAAGAGTATTTACTTTTAATTTATGAGCTACTCTCTATAAATAAATATGTGTTTATTTGTATTTTAATAACTCTGTGAAAATAAGACCCACTTACCTGTGTGATTTGACTTTTCCTTTAAATGAATATAGGAAAGCAAAACAATAGCAGTTAACCAAGAATAAAATAGAATCACTGGCTCTCTCTCAATAAGCAATTGCTTTGCCAGACTATCTTTGATTATATAAAAACACTATGTTCCCAAGATAACCACTTTTCCTCAATAAGCATTGTTTTCATATGTGGAAATAAATAGGACAACTATTAACACTGCAGAGTTCAAAGTGTTACCATTTACAGACAATTCCTGTAGCAGTCCATTAATAAAGCTTAACCCCTTATAACTCAGAGATTTGGGAATTTCAGAAGGAACTCCTTAAAATGTAATTGCCAAGAGAAAAACTCTACTACTCCTATCATACTTAGAATGTGACATATTCTTACACATTATCTTTGGTGGCAGTTCATTGTCATTGGGTAGAATTTGGATTGGAGGAATGGTTTAAAATTGTACTCCAGTATAATTATGAAATTCTACTCTGATCTTTAAAAGATATATTTATATAGTATATACTCTGCATTTACTGTTTTAATTTCATAATTTTAGTCTCTATCTTCTGTAACTTTCCTAAAAGCTAAACAAGACAAAACAAAAACAAAGCATGGCATCATTCTATATGCTTGCCTACTGTATGTATTCATGAGAGGGTGAAAAAATTACCATGAAGAAATTTCTAGACTTGTTTGTTTAACATGCATCACACTTGATTTTATTGTTTTCCTCTTAACATGTATTAAAATAAGCCAACATGTGCCACATTGTGTTAGTGAATAATTATAAGGGAGCATGACAACTCTATAATTTCTTGGCAATAAAGAATGAAAACAACGAAAACAGTAGGAAAAGAGAGCAGAAAGGAATTTGAAAATCATCTCTGAAAAAGCAATAACTTCACTATGTTAAATTATCCACATTTATTTGTTTCCTATTAGTTCCACGAATTTGTTCAGGGCCAAATATCCTGATGAGCATGCAAAGAAATAGTTTTAAGTAATTTTAAATTAGACAAAATTTGATATTGTAAGTACGATGTAAATCACCAAGCTATAATGACTCTGTAGAAGGGCTAAAGAGCGTCCCTTAAAAGGAGGTGAAGATCTAGGGGTTTTTTTGTTGTTTTTGTTTTTGTTTTTGTTTTTTTTTACAAGTGAAATAAAATAAATTGAGGCCATATGGTTATCAATAAATCTCAATGTAACAATTTAATGTTGATCTCCTGAGTTAGACACTAAGGTCTCTGAGTTCAGGGTGTCAATCAATCTTATCTCCTCAAGTTTTTTCAGTGCCTGGCCTAGAGTAAGTATTTTCTAATATCAGTTGAATGGATAAATGAAATATTACAGGGACTCCATTTTTGTGTCATAAGTCAAGACAAAGAGTCAGTACAGATTTATTTTGGAAATAGAAAATTTTGCCAAATCCTCTTATTTGTTAATAGAAAGTCTAGAGCTTTGGTCACTAGAGATTGAATTAGCTATATCAAGATTTGAGGTCAGTGGTACTATAGAATAAACAGGGGAGTCAGGAGAAAAGCTTGTCTTGAGTCTGTAAGAGGAAAATGTGATGTTTAGGGCATTTTGAATTTAGAAATCCAGTCACACCATGCATGACAATCTATTGAGTCAATAGTTCAAAATTCACTGCTGGTTACCAGAAGGATCTAAGTTTTAACCCAAAGATTTTTGAAACTCTATGTAAGAAAGAGAAAATGAAAGAGAAAGAAAGCAAGAGGGAGACAGAGAGATAGAGATCCTGATTTTGATGTTGATATAAGTGTAAATATAGATTTAGGGATCTTTAGACTCATATATACATAACCCAAATCTTAGAAATCATAAGAAAAGAGTAATAATTAAAACTAAAAACATGAATAAAATATTTTAAGTTATCAGAACAAACTTAATGATAAATCAAATATGTAATACTGTAGAAGTAAGCACATTTAGGCTGTTTTTTGAGTTTATGCTTTGTTTACTTAAATCTGTACCAAAAAATAATATGGAAAAAAAAGAAAAATCTATTGTTCTAACAGTATAGTTTGGTATTTTAAATCACCAATCATTTGATTTATTGATTCAGTGTCATTCAAATTGTTTTAGACCTATTGAGTTGGCAAAGCATATAAGGTTTGTTTCATTTCATTTTATTTCATTAGCCATAGGGCACATATACTCTGCAGAGAAAGAGAGAGAGAGGAGAAAGCACACTCCAAGGAGTATGGTCACACCACAATTCCTTTCTCACTTCTCCATCCTATTAGAATTTGAAGCATATTTGAGCACACACGAGCACCTGATGTGTTTCTCAAGCCACCGAGATAAGTACTTTGAACCACAATGGACCGTGTGGGATCAGGTTTGCTTTAACCACCAGGGTACCAGGAAGACCCGTAGTTAAGGGTTTAATTATTCTTATTCCTCTTTATTCTAGAAGTGTCATTACTTAAGGATCTCATGCATAAGAAAGGCTTTAGTGTATCAGGAAATCTAATTCCTTTCAATAATAAAACTATTTGCATATTAGCAAAAACTTCTCAAAAAAAGAATTATTTTCTTTAACTTAATTTATTTATTTTAATTTGAACAGAGAGGGACACATAGAGAGAGAGGAGAAGTGAGAAACAAGTCATCAGGTCCGGGATTTGAACTGAGGTTGGCCATGTGGGAGTCCAGCGTCCTTAATGTTCATGCCATCTGCTGACCCTCGCTACCTGAATTTTAATTTAAGTTAATTCAAATAAGGTAAAATTAAAATTTTACCTGATTAGAACTAGAATCTTGCAAATGTTTAATAGCCACATGTGGTTAATGAATATTTTTGTCACCATAGAAAATTTTACAGAAAAACACTGATTTAAAATATAAGTTATTCACCAAGGGAAGGTAAACACATCTTTTATGCTCTCTAAAATCAATTCTATTTCACTTCCAATTTCACTTTTTAATACATTTCAAGGGCTTGTCACAGAATTTTTGAAATAAACTAGTATAAGATCTTCAGGCCAGATACCCACAAACTTTAAAATGTAACATTGTATTAAGATTTCTTGATCATATTGACAAATAAACAAGTGGAGTAGTTATGATTCAGGCACCATTTTTCACACTGGAAATAATGAATAAAATTCATACAAAGATTAGCACATATAGGAAATTATTATCTAGAATCTGTGAAACACAAAAAAAGCAAGCATTGATTTAATGCAATAGAAATAAATCATCAAAATAGTTTTATAAAGGAAAAGGAAAACTACAAGAAAGAAAACTCATCTTTATACATAGTACATTTATAACATGCAGAAGAAGAAAAAATAAAGTTGAACAATGCTTTAAAAAGACAGACCAGGGACTAGCACTTGGTGTAATGGCTATGTAGCAGAACTCCCATGTAGTTGACTGCGGTTTGAGTCCCAGACCCGGTGGCTTAAACTCACGCTGGGTGCGTGTGTGATGTGCATGTCCAGGATCCCGAGAGGAGAGTGGAGAAGAAGAGATTGCGGCGTGGCCATCCCCCCTGGGGGCGGGGGGGGGTGATCCTCACTTTCTATCTCTCTCTGTCTTTCAATATCAACAACAATAACAACCTCCCACCTTTCTCTACCAATAAGTAGGAACATGTGAACTTCCAGCAATATGATACTCAAACAAAGACATGGAAAAGCGACTGTTTGCATCCAAGTTATAACAGCACCACAGTCAGCATCACAGTCAGCAAGAATACCTGTGGTGAGCAAATGACACAAGATACCACCTCTAAAAGAAGGGTCACACTGTGAGGGGATAGCAAAGAGCATAATGATGCCCACTGCAAGGAGCAACAGCACCAAAGGATAAACTCACTGCATGGAATGCAGGTATTGGATCACCAAGGAAAACAAGACTCATACAGGTACTAAATGAAGCAACGTTTTACTCAGAGAAGAAAAAGAGTGAGATTATCATTGACAATGGACATCAGTGCCCCTGGCCTAGCAGGTCTCACACTACAGCTAATGCAGAAGGATAGTCTGCATGCATCTGCTTGTGCTACAGGTGTGGGATCCCTTTCCTTCCTCAGCGGGAGCAGATGCAGCAGTGGGCTTGACCAGGTGCCATATGACTGATGTGCTTAAGCTGAGCAAAATAAATATCCAACCTAGTCGGTGGAAAACTATTCACAAACAAGATGATGTGCCCAGCAGAAACTGGGAGGGCTCTTTATCTGCAGGTAAGGAAATGTTCCAGGCCCAAGGCACACTCATAAGCAATCATGGAAGTCTAGCTAGCTGAACACAGTCTCTTAAATGGATTATTTTCTTTTCTCTTTGTTTTCTTACATTATTAGAGTTTGCTAATATTGTGCTGATTTTTTTTTCCTTTTAACATAAAGCAAATGGTCATTAGAACAATGAATAAAACACTTGCTATAAGAAAAAATGTAATTTTTCAAGCCAGGAACCATTTAAATACAAGCTGTTTTTATGTTACTTAATAATTGAATTTAAAATGTCTTGTTAAGAATATAAATGCATGGAAAGTGTAGTGGCATATTAGACTTACTCATTGTTAATGAATATATTAATATTTGCTTTCCTGAATCTTAATATGTCACTGGGCATTTCAATCCCAATAGCTGGTTACGTGATGAAATTGCTAAAATGGTAATTGTATCCATTATAAACAGTGTCATTCTGAGGGAATACGGGGAAGATTCCCATGAGAAAAGATAGATGTTCTGGAAAAATCATTACATAGCTCTTTGTTTCCTTGTATCTTTCTTCTAAAAGAAGAAAATTAGCAAGAATTAAATAAACTACAAAATAAAGGCTTACTTATCTCTAATGTGTTCTCAGTTCTAGGTTGTTTTAACCTCAGTATACATACTTTAGGATTTTTGTTCTGCTCCAGGGACATTAACTAATGATGTTGTAGCTAATAATAAGCATTAACTGTTGTCTAGAATGTTTCCTATGTGCTGCACTCCACTTACATTATCTCATTTACATCTTACACTTATCTGTCAAGACTGACATTACTAGCTCCATAATATGATAACAGAAACCATGTCTTACAAAAATTAAATAATTGTTTTTTCAGTCACACCACAAATAAATAATTGCCTCTAAGATATCTTACATGCTTTACTCCAGATTTTAAGCTCTTTCCAAAGTAATACTATCTCAATGGAATCTAATTAAAATTAGCTTTGACTACTCATAACTATTTCTCCAAACACTACCACATTGGATTGTGATCATAATATTCTATGAGAAAACAAAAACCATAAAGGCAAAGTTAATTAGCATGTTTTGTTGAGATATATCAAAGTCAAACCCAAAAAGATGAAGAAATATATAAATCAAGTGGATAACTAGTGTCAATAATTACCTGGAGGAAAAAAAAATGCAAAGTACTAGGGCTGGCCCACTGGCACGGTTGGTAAGAGCGTGAGCTACCACGTGGTTGACCATGTGTTTGGAATACCAGACTCAGCAGCTTTGAGAAACACACCAATTGCATGTTCATTTCTGCCCAAAATAACAATGGAAAAATGAAATGGAGGAGAAGGGGCTGTGGCATAACTATGTCCCGCTGTGGGGGAAGGTGCCTTCTCTCTCTCTCTCTCTCTCTCTGGTTAGTGCACATGTGCTCTGTGCAAATTAAAAGAAAGAAAGAAAAAGAAAAAATACAGAACAAATTTAGATTAGTAATGATTAATAGTTGACCAAGACCATTTTAAAGTGAAATAAATAAAAGCTTATATTTTCCATCAAAGAAATATATAAAGTGTAAAGAAATATATAAAATGTAAAGATATATGTCGAATGTAAACTATGCATGCTAAGTTAGCACATGAACAACTGGTAACAGCACTATTTGAAATGATATTAAATGGAGGCTCTTTCAATTTGTATTGGGAAAAATAAAATTGAAAAGGGGTTTTGGGGCTACAAATAGTATCACCTTACTTTTATAATGTTCATTGTAATCTATGTAAGAGGCAAAATAGTTTAGATTCTCTTACCTAAGTTGGGCTTGCACTCACAGCACATAACAAAAAAAAAATAAGAAATATATAAATATATATATTTTTTCATAGCTACAGGGCAAGATGTCTTCCTATTAAATGATATGGCATTTTAACATAAAATAATTATCTGCCTTGCTATTCTAGCATGCCATAGGAGTTCTATCTTATGTGTTAGAAAACTAAATAGAATTTTTTTAATGGTTTTTGCTATAGGGCACATGCGCTCGCCAGACAGACAGAGAGAGACAGAGAGACAGAAAGCGAGAAATCACCCCACAGGGGGGATGGCCACGCTGCAATTCCTTCTCCTCCATTCTCCTCTAGGGATCCTGGGCACACATACAAACGCGCCCGGCGTGAGTTTTAAGCCACCGG
>NW_006207133.1:188844-193082 GCF_000334495.1 Tupaia belangeri chinensis
AAAAATATTATTAGTAATATTGGTAGAAAAATTTAAGTTTAGGTAACAAGGAAAGCATCATTTATTTGTCTCGACAAATAAAAGCAAAATGACTATTATTTGGAACATGTTCGGAGGGGAATATAGTATTCTGAAATTTAGAAAATTAATTTCAACTCCTAAAACCACCTCAATAAGCTCTGTAACTCTGAATATGACAAATAATCTCTCTAGGTCTTACAGTCTTTGCTTTAATAGTAGCACTCCAATGGGCTTTTTGGAAGATTGCATGATACACCCCACACACATACATACATACATATACAAATTTAATAAATTATAATTCTCTGTTAGTATATATCATCATTAGCATATTTATCAACAATACAACAATAAGGATCAAGGAACTGGTAGAAATCACCAGCCTGGGACCCAAGAGACAGACATATCAGGAGTCAATAGGAGGTAATTCTTTTCCTTTGTTGTAATAAGGAGAGAGCATACATATTCAGGTACAGAGTGGCAGCACTTAAGAAGAAATCCTATGGGATTTGTGTGTATGCTAAATAATTTCTTAATGTAACAGCTTGTTTTGATTGTTTGTTTTTTTTAATTTCCCGATGGTACGTGCACTCGCCAGAGAGAGACAGAGCGAGAAGAAAGTGAGACGGTACCCCGCCATGGGGCATGATCAAGTCCAATTCCTTTTCCTCCATCTCTCCCTCCTGTTGGGACTCTGGGCATGCTCACATACAAGCCTGCCATGTTTTTCAAGCTGTTAGATCTGAGACTCCAAGTGCATGGTCAGTCACGTGGGATCCAGCCACCTTAGCCATCAGGCCATGAGCTGAACCTAAAAGAACAGTTTTGTTGAGACATAATTCACGCACCATGAAATTTACTTTTCAAGTATTTATGAATTTCCCCAGTTTGCTTTTGTTAGTAATTTCTAATCTTATGATTTTTATGACCTTTTTAACATTTGTTTACATTCATTTAACATATGACTTATCCTGGAGAATGTTCCATGTGAAGTGGAGAGAAAATGTGCATATTCTTTTCAGGTGAAGTATTCTATGGGTTTTCAGTGTCATTCAAGATGGCTTATATTATTTTTCAAGTCTCCTACACTCTTCGTGATAATATGTCTAGTTGCTTAGGGATGTCTTGTGTGTACACATTCAATATTTCGACAATTTACTGCTCTGCCTGAGCCTTCATTTCCTGTTTATGCAGATCCTCCTGGTCCTCCACAGGTATCATCAAATCTCTCCTGGGCATGCTGTTAGCTCTTAATATATGCATGAACTTTTAGATTCCCAGGTATATGTTTGTGCTTTTCAAAGTCCTCAATAGGCACTTCCTTCCCAGCTTCTCCTTTTAAGGTTTTTGATCTTCCTTTTTTATGTCCTAACTTATATTGCTCTCTCAGACAGTTGTATTGCTAAATAATTTACATTGATTTTGTTTTTGTCAAGTTCACTAGAGAAATGGCCATTTATAAAGAGCAAACTCTGAGTCAGGTTGTATAAAGACAAGCAATCTAATTAGACATTTTCAAGAGACTTCTATTACAAGTCAAATAATGGTGTTTTCTGGAAATTGGATTTTCAAACCCATTCTGCTGACTTCACTGGCTGCTAGACGGTTTTATCACGATCATGAATGTGAAGATATTGCTTGGAAAGACTACCTAGGGACTTGGAGGAAGAGAATAGGATTAGGGTAAGTTAAAATGCCACAAAAGTCATTATTGTAATTGAGATTCAGTCATTTTTTAAAATGTTTTATAAACACTACTAAGAATGTTATATGATGTTGGTAAACTTCCAAAAAATTAATTTTGACCAATTTTTTAAGTGTCTTTTTTGGGGAGGTTATTTTCTTTTTTTTGCTGTTGTTATTGTTTTGTTTTGTTTTGTTTTGTTTTGTTTTGTTTTGTAAAGCAGTGTATTTTAAGAGTTCTTCACTATATCATTCCAAAGGTATTTTTCTCCATGTTCAGGGATTAATGAAACAGAGAACATTCTTCTATAACATGCTGTCAGAAAGCTGAGGCAATTAGATGATTGAGCATGTTGGGAATTTTAATCAGGAGTCAATAAATGAATACAAGACTTGAATCACAACTGGGGGGGAAAAAAAAACAAAAGCAATGGCCGTAGGCCAAAAATCTGTATTCTAAAAACTAAACAATTCTCTATTCCTTTTTAAACTACACTGAAAAATGGAATTCCATAAAGTCCTATAAAAAAAAAAAGAAACAGTGATTACCACCGTTAGATGTTAAAAGGGAAATATTTAGTTATTTGCAGAGTGTCTCTACGTTTCTCTTATTTAAGATATAATCATACGGTGGTTCTTCTCTCTTGTTAAATCATGATCTTTCTATTCCAAGGAAAGTTATTTATGTTCATTTGAGTATACCTTAGCCTAGCTGTCACCGTTCAACTGAGAAATATTAAGTCACTCTAGTTTCTTATGAATGAGAATGCTCTTTCTCACTTCATTGGTTTACACACTACCCCCTATTGCTGCTCCTTCCTCTCACTAGTTTTGAGATTTTCTTAATGACTTTCTCATAAAAGTTTGCACTCCATTCCATTCAGAGTATTTCCTTCCATCAGACTACACAGAGGTTAGAATTTTGAGCAATTCTCTTCAGAATGAGTGAAATATTCTATTGTACTATGTTTATTAAAACTTGACCATTTCTGAAGAGGATAGAGAAAGATAGCAAGAGAACAATAGAGAGGCAGGACGTTATAGTGAGAGACAGGTATGGCTTATTACCTGTTGGTGACATATATAGTATTCTCAGCTGGATTAGTCTGAGAAGTATTTCATGATGGGCAAAGTCTTTTTACAAGCAAAATGAGAAATAGTAATTGACTGTTTTTAAAAATAATAATAATTATAATAATTGGGATAATCATAAAAAGATATTGAATGTTGAAACGGGGAGATTAATGTCTCTGTATGGACTGACATGCATGGCATTCCCTTTTGAAAAAGCAATGTAATGCACTGTAAAGTTATATGTAATCCAATGTAATATAAAGAAGATTATGATGATTAAAAAAAAAAAAACTTGACCATTTCTGTTTATTTTACTACAGAACTAAAAATAAGAAAATTCTCAAGCTTTTCCTTTTTCTCTTACACCCTTTTTCCCTGCAATTTACCCCTTAATCTTTCTCCAGACTCTGAGGAAGGACTACTAAGTTTTACCTTTTGTATTTAATAAAGAAAAAGAAACTGGTAAAAAAAAAAAATGAATAAATAAACACTCTGAATTCTCTTGATATCAAAAGTATGAGGCTCTCTGGGAACCAGCAGTTAGCGTAATGGCTATGTCGCTGGACTCCCACGTAGTCGACCGCGGTTCGCGTCTCGGACCCGGTGGCTTAAATCTCACGCCAGGCGCGTGTGCGTGCGTGCCCAAGATCCCGAGAGGAGAATGGAGGAGAAGGGATTGCGGCGTGACCATCCCCCCTGGGGGGTGATTTCTCGCTTTCTGTCTCTATGTCTCTCTCTGTCTGTCTGGCGAGCGCACGCGCCCTATAGCGAAAACCTCTCAAAAAAAAAAGTATGAGGCTCTCTAAAACTTTGAGTTTACTGGAGATAAAAATGGGGAAAAAACATCTCCAGCCTGTAGTCATTTTTAATTCTAAAGTGTACATTTTAATTTCTATAAAATAAAAATACATCAAAAATACCAATTCAGAAAAACGGGCTTATTTATAAGGAGCCAGTAGTAATTTATTCAAAAAATCTTTTGGTAACAGTGGACTTTGAATGTAACATCCTTATATTTAGAAAACTAGCTCTCTCTCTTTAGGCTCAATTTAGAGTTAATAGAGGCTGAGGAAACTAATTATTGTATGATCTCTTATTGTTTGTTTTACTTTTTTCTTTTAATTTTTTTTTTTTTTTACTTTTAATCACTGTTTATCTTTAGAGAATATAAAATAATTTTCCCAGCAAAAATACACTAGTATCATTGCTTTTAAAAATGAAGTCAGGGGGCCAGCAGTTAGTGTAATGGCTATGTCGCTGGACTCCTATGTAGTCAACCGCAGTTCGAGTCCCGGACCTGGTGGCTTAAACTCATGCTGGGCATGTGTGCGTGCGTGCCCAAGATCCTGAGAGGAGAATGGAGGAGAAGGGATTGTGGCGTGACCATCCCCCCTGGGGGGTGATTTCTCACTTTCTGTCTCTCTGTCTCTCTCTGTCTGTCTGGTGAGCACACGTGCCCT
>NW_006207133.1:193150-194968 GCF_000334495.1 Tupaia belangeri chinensis
CAGGAATGGAATAGGGTTTCTCAAGGTTAGTGGCGAATCTGTTCTTTAGTTAGGAATGACATCCAAAGAAGTGTTACTGTCCCTGCAGTTTTAATAAACCTTAATAATCTTAAACTTTTAAAAATTCACAAATTCAATGTTGAAAGTTTCTAGATTCTTTCTATTATTTATTGAACACATACTATTGACTGAAAATAGCAATAATCACTTGGAATATGTTAACTTAATAATTACTTCAACCCAGAGATAATAAAGCAGGACAGTAAAAGGTGAAGGAGCAAAGTAAGAGAATTTAAGGTTAATTAAGTTCCACAAAGGTACCTGTAGAAGCATGCCCAGGGTTCATTGCATATATGTTATATTATATTCTCCCAAAGCCTGGGAGAATACAATTCATTATTAGATACTAATCATATTTATAACAAATTAAACATTGAGATGAATTGGCATCTAGATTGAATTAATTGAATTGTTTTTGGTATCATGTCATGCATAAAAAAAGTTTTGATTATGTCTTTTTTTCTTTTGGAGAGGTTTTTTTTGCTATAGGGCATGTGCACTCTCCAGTCAGACAGAGAGAGACAGAGAGACAGAAAGCTAGAAATCACCCCCCATGGGGGATGGCCATGCTGCAATCCCTTCTCCTCCATTCTCCTCTCGGGATCTTGGTCATGCACACACACACGCCCGGCGTGAGTTTAAGCCACCAGGTCTGGGACGCGAACTGCGGTCGACTACATGGGAGTCCAGCGACATAGCCATTACACTAACTGCTGGTCCTGATTATTATGTCTTTTTGAAGAATTTGAGAGAGAACTATTTATTAGATTTCTTTTTTGCAAAGAGGCCTTATTTTCCAAACTAAAAAAGAAAAGAAAAGAAAAATCTACCTATAATTGATCTATCCATAATTCTTAAAAATTTTACTTAAAATTAAAAAAATTAAATGTAAAAATTTTATTTAAAACTTTTTACTTAAAAAAAAATGTTTCCTGAGATGAAATAGTTACAATATCTGAAATTGAAAGTGTCCCATAAAAAATTTGTCACATCTAGCTTTTGAAAATTCTAGATAATTAAAACTTTCCTGACATTTGCAACTACACATGCTAATTCCTTAGTAAGCTATACAACTTAATATGTACTCTGATGCCAATAAAGGCTGGCAAAAAGTTAGGAACTTTGTACCAGTGAAAAATCCTGTAACTGCAGTGTTTTTCAGCAGTCACCATGAGTAAGTTCAAATTTATTTTCTCTAAAGGAAGCAGTGCATGACCTGAAGGATTTATAAAGTTGAGAAGACTGAAATGGCTTGAACAGACATTTGGCAACTCACCCAAGGCATTCTAAATCATCACTTCTGTTTGGAAGTTAACAACTTATCTTTCCAAATGTCCAGGTTAACATCCAGCCATCTTCATATTATGAAGAATGGGAAGGTTGGCATGACAACTAAGTGAAATATATAGGTAGCCAAATTGACTCAGTAAAACATAAACCTGAGATGATTCTGACCAGCAGAGGTTACTGAAAATTGTTTTCCATGGCAATTGCTTTCTGTATCAGACTATTTTTTTAAACGTGTCAGTATAGGTACATTTTGAATTCATCTCGAAGGACATTTCCTGATGGTTTTATTTTTATGTACAAGTCATGCAGATCTTTAAAATAAGTTCTTAGTAAGTACTTAATAAATATTTAACAAAAATGATTACCTTTCATAGTATAGTACAGATCAGTCAAAAATCTGTCACCATGACATCGTGTGGCTAGTAAAATCAATGGAAGTGACGTGCCTATCTTGGCTACGGGAAGACT
>NW_006207133.1:194999-205144 GCF_000334495.1 Tupaia belangeri chinensis
ATGCATAGATTGATTTCAGAGTTGGTAAATGGGTTTACCAATCTGCTGGAAAGTCTAGGCATTCACAGAATCATCCACTCATAGAATTGTATATTTTCCAAAAGATCTTGGAAATCTACCTCCTTTAAGGTAGGGCACAGGCGTTGTGCTGGAAAGAGCCTCTCTAGCACCAGGTATGTGTACAGAAAACCAAAGAGCCTGGACAGGAGACCTCATAAAATCAAAGGCCTGAGGTTGCAGAGAGAGCTGGAGGGCAGGGCACAGGATGCAGCTGGCCTCTTAGTCCAAGGTGAAAAGCACAGTCCTGCACTGAGCAAACTACTGGCCTCCTCGCTGCTCCTGCTCTGGCTGGATACAATCTGCACAAGGGCGGAGTCTCTCCCAGGAGTCCTCAGCATGTCGGAGAAACATTTATATTCACAAAGACACGAACATGTGAGAGGCGGCCGTTGCAGCCACTCACCGTGCTTTTGGTCTAATGTTCTGCCGAGATAAGAGGGTGATGTGTACTTTTCATGTGAAGTGCTGGAGCCGGAGCTTTAGGTGCCCAGTCAGGCATCCAAGAGGGACGGAGACCCCAACTGACTTCCTTTCTCCCAGAGTAATCTCACCCATTAGTGTAGGCTGTGCATTCTGAGTTCCAATGGCCAAGATTTGGTGAAGAAAGGGAGCCTCTATGGCTGGGAAGAGGGAGGGGCGGGGGCGCTGAACAAGCTAATTGCGAGACCAGCATAGTGTTGGACCCATGAAAGGCCTGTCTTTCTCTGGCTGCTCTCTCCTGCTCTCCACCCAGTTTCCACTTTGGAAAAAGCATCTCCTGAGGGTATAAGGCCGTTGGCCTCTGCAGCCCTAATCTCTGAATGCCTGTCCTTCTCACCTTTCAGGAAGAGCCAGACTGGCTACAGTGCACTGTGGGGAAGTCCACTACTGCTCATGAAGACAGGAGGTAGGTGCTGGCTGCAGAGGAAGGTAAAGTCAGTTTCACTTGCAAGACTGGAGGAATTCTGACACAGGAAAATTTGATGTGAAATTTGATAAGGAAGTCTAAGTTCAGGAAGCTTTGGGCAGCTACACCCATCATTTCTGCCATCGGTGGAAGGCAGTGGCAGAGCTTGGTAGTCCAGTTGGGAGTGCTTCCTGGCTTCCTCATGTTCATGGAAAGTTGTTCATATGTGTGTGCAACTGTGCTAGATGTGTGGAGATAACTGTGATTGAAGAGTAATACATAGCTTTATCTGTGTATGCTAACATGAAACAATGTCTTAATAGATGTGTCCAAGTAAGAATGATTTTTGTGACTTTTTGTAAATTATGTTAAGTGCAGTGCTGTAGAAAATATTTTCAGAAAGTATTGCTCAGCTTTGTAAGGTGTTTCATCACTGAGATTTCCCAAGATTGCATGCAGATTAGCAAGCTTTGGCTCTTACTATCACAGTCTGGTTCAAAGAATGAGACTGACATTTTTTTCTGGTGAATGCCAGTAAAAATACCTAGCTTTCCCTGCAGTTCAAGCCCAAGAAAGGCAGTTAGTCATTGCCCACTCCAAGAATTACTGAAACACTGAAGTTGTTTACTGGGAAGCTCCTGGGATTAGCACTTCTTATATAAAGGACACTTGGTCCCTAGAGGCAAGATCATGTCTTCTGAAAACTGCTATCACAGCTTTGGATTGGAAAAATGCTTGAAACACATGGCTGAAGGGAGCAAGTTTAGCCATTCCCTTCTGTATGAGGAAGCACAAGTTAGGTCTTTGTCAAAGTGAAGTTGAATGGTGGCTGCTCTGCACTTTAGCCCTGATGCCTGGGTTGTTTAATATTCGATCTTGTTCAACGATAAGATGATTCTAACATCTAAATAAATCTCTTTTTAAATGGAAAGGAAAAGATCTATTTCTGTCATTTACCGGTGATAAAATGGACCTGTAGAGAAGCAAAGTAAATTTTCATAGTTCTCCTATGGGAGTCCATTCTTTGGGCATTGTACTAGTTTAGGTTGTGGCCTATTGAGAGGGAACCATGGAACAGTTATGGTCTGAACCAGCAGTGGGGGTGGGGGTGGCTGGTGGCATCGAGGGAACTAGGCTTCTGTGTTTGCACCTGTTCCCCCTTACTAGCATTGCTAGCTGGGCTCCACCCTCTGTTGGATCAGTAGCAGTATTAGATTCTTATGGGAGTGCAACCCCTATTGTTCTGTAATGTGGTTGGTCATGGTGGAAATGGCTGCACTGTTAATGTGGTGTTCTATGTCATTCTGGGACCAATACCACCATCACTACCACCACCACCCATTGACTATGAAAAGATTCTTTCTTGAGGTCAGTCCTTGTGGCCTAGAAGGTTGGAGACCATAGTTACAGACAATCCTTAACTCAACTAAGCTGTCAATTTGTTTTCCTCACCTCTTATTATATTCGGTAGGTATGTGGCAACAATAAAGGACTTAATTGCTACAACAATATCTGCTACAACAAGATATGTTGTACATATTTCACCCCAAAATAACCAACATTATTTGTAAAATTGTCTGTACTCTTTGTTGCCACTCATTTTATTCCAATTCTATTCTGTTTAAATGTATCGTGCTTAGGCCGTAGGATCCAACTCAAATCCAAGCAGGCTTATTACATTTTCTATTCCAGCCCTCTCAAGAACTCTCTTATGAATGAATATCTGTATATGATGGTGACATCGGTGAAATGCTAGGTTGGCCAAGAAAATAAATGCGAATAAAATCAGAGAGAAATAAAATTGCATATAAAATAGAAAAGTCTTGCTAGGCAAGGCTACAAAGAAAAGAAAATTCCCAGTTAATGTGGTCAACTTTTTAAAAAATATTGTAAAGATACTTTAAACATTACCATAAACAAATGGGAAAAAATTTGACCCTTTTGAAATACAAAATTGTTTGACCAGCAGGTGGTATGGTGGTTAAGTTACTGGACTCTCACATGACCAACAGGAAGTTTGAATCCTTGACCCACGCATGTGCCTGCATGCCCAATATCCCCAGGGGAGAATGTAAGAGAAAAAATTGTTTTATGGCCATCCCCACTTGTGAGTGATTTCACACATTCTCTCTCTCTACCTCTCTCTAGCAAGCTAATGCACCCTATGGCAAACAAACAAACAAACAAATAAAAAAACCCCACAAATTTAAAAAACAACAACAACATAAAACATGAAATGTTAATATCCTGATAAAGAGAAAACCTTAAAAATTTGTAGTTAAAATTTTTAGTTCACAAGAAAGAAATTTTGAAGAATATGAACAAGTAAATCATATGATAAAATGCACATAATGCACTAGCAGGTGACACGGAGGTTAAGGCAGCTGGATCCCACATGGTTGATTCCGTGGCTTGAGTCCTGGACCCAGTGGTATGAAAATTGTACCTAGCATGTGTATATGGATGCCCAAAAGGATTGTGGCATGGCCATCCCTCTTTCAGGGTGATTTCTCATTTCCTCTCTTTTTTTCTCTGTCTCTAAAGAGTTCAGGCATCCTATTAGGAAAAAAAAAAAAAAACTAGTAAAAAATTCACAAGGTTAATTAATATGTGAAATCATTCAGCCTTACATATATTTTTAAAAATCACATTAATATGCCAATATCCAATGGATAAAAATAAATTTTCACTAATTCCATAAAAATTAATACCAAAAAGCATTTAAAAATCCATACCTTTCCATTCAGTAATTTTACTTGTATAAATTTTCCCTAAGGAACAAATTAGGTATATAAACAAAACCTTGAAGCAGCAATAGTCACATAAGTGTTTTGTTTTTTGGTTTGTTTTGTTTTGTTTTATTTTTTTAGATTTTTGCCATAGGGCACATAGGCTTGCTGGAGAAAGGGAGAGACAGAGACAAAGAGAGGGAAGACAAAAAAATCACCCCCAAATGGGATGGTCACACCACTATCTCCTCTCCGCCATTCTCCTCTCAGAATTTTGGGCATGTATGCGCATGCACCCAGCATGAATTTCAAGCCACTGGGCCCGGGACTCAAATTGTAGTCAGTCATGTGGGAGTCCAGCACCATAATCACTATGCCATCAGCTGGCCCTCATATAAGTTTTCTTAATTAGATATAAAAATGTGAAAATAATCTACTCATTTGTACAAGATCCTTTAAGAAAATCACTATGTTCACATGATGAATTTTTTAGCTATCATTATAATCATTTTGAGAGGAAATGTTTAATAATATAGAAAAATGGAATTATATAAGATTGAGTGAAAATATCAATACATAAAATGATAGAAAACATTATTCCCACTGAGAACATGTGTGCAGGTAGCCAATGACCAAGTCTTTATAAGAGCCTATATTTCTCTATCTTTCCTAAAGTCGATAAAGTCAACATACTACTTTATGAGGAATTTTCATAAAAAATTGTCAAATTGATAGATAAAACTTAGTTTTATTATTTTAAAAGGTTGTTTTTTTAATGAAGATGAACATTATTTTAGTTATAACCTAAATTAATTTTATAGCTAGAGAACATATTAGAAAAAAAGTTAATTGGATAGTTCTATGAAATAATTTATATTATTCTTCTTTGGCTTTTCAGTTACTAGGTCCCTAAGACCACTCTGATCTGAATGAATTCTTCATTTAGGCAATAGCATACTGGTTTGTCAGAAAACTCATGGTGCATTTGTGCACCAGATGGCTCTAGTTTATTTTTGGAAGTACTAGAGTCATTTGCATCTATGCCATTCTATGTGCTGATGGTGCTAACTTCATTCTTTAAAAAAAATTAAATGATTTGGTTGAGTTTTTGAGATTTTATTGCAAGTTGAAGATGGAAGACCAATATTTTACTGTCTTATTTCAGTATTGGGAAGAATATGTGTTAAGTCTGTGAAAAGTGGCCTAAAGTTTATGATGACAATGCTCTACAAGAATGTCAGTGCCAACAATGGTTCGCAATATTTTGTACTGGTGGTTTTGATCTCAAAGACGTTTCTTAGACAGGGAGGCCGACTGAGGTTAATGATGACAAAATGAAGGCATTGATTGAGTCAAATCCACATTACTTGACACGCAAGATTCCAGAAACATTGAACATCCATCACTCAAGCATTCATGACCACCTGAAGGAACTGTGATACATAAGCAAACTCAATATTTGGGTTCTTCATGAACTCAAAGCTCATTTGATGTGCATATAAACAATTGTAATATGCTCATTATCACATGAGGAAAACAATTCTTTTTTGAAGTGATCAATAACTGATGATGAGAAGTGGATTGTTTACAGCAATGTGGTGTACGAATGGTCTTTGTCCCAATGTGATGATTTACCTCAACATCAAAAGCAGATATTCATCAGAGGAAGGTAATGCTCTCAGTGTAGTGAAATTTTAAAGGTGTCATGTTATTCAAGCTTCTACCAAACAATTAACTCAAATGTGTATTGTTGGCAATTGGACAGTTTGAATGAATCCATTATCTAGAAACTTTCTAACCTTGTTGATGGTAAGTTGTGTTCTATCACATCAATGCGAGATCACACACAAATCTGATCACCTGTCAACATTTACCAGAGCTTGCATGGGATGTATTGCCATAACAATCGTACTCCCCTGACCTTGTGCTGTCAGACTTCCATTTGTTTCACTTTCTTCAAACCTCCTTGCATGCTGTAACATTAAATTCAGATGAGACTGTAAATTGGCACCTTGTTGAGTTTTTTGTCAAAAAAAGACAGGTCTTTCTATGAATGAGAAATTGTGAAGTTCACTGAAAGATGGCAAAAGGTTATCAAACAAAATGGGCAATATGTCATTGAGAGATCTTTGTTCTTTATAGAAATAAATAGTCTTTGAAAAACAGAAAAAAAATGGGGACCAGAAGTTAGCGTAATAGCTATGTCGCTGGACTCCCACGTAGTCGACCGCGGTTTGCGTCCCGGACCCGGTGGCTTAAAACTCACGCCGGGTGCGTGTGCATGCATGCCCAAGATCCCGAGAGGAAAACGAAGAAGAAGGGATTGCGGAGTGGCCATCCCCGCTGGGGGGTGATTTCTTGCTTTCTATCTCTCTGTTTCTCTCTGTCTGTCTGACGAGCATACACGCCCTATAGCTTAAAACTTTTCCAAAAAAAAAGAAAAAAATATATCATGACTTTTCTGACAACTCAATTTATTTTGTTGTAAGTCTCTAGCCACATTCCATATATCTTAGTCATATTGATAAGAATTTATATTTACTATGTGCTCATCACTTATTCAAAGACTTTTAAGTTACTTTCCTTACGAGTTGATAATTCCATGTGTTGTTGAAATTTTGCTAGATTATTTCTAAGACAGCAATGTTTTCCATCAAATATTAGGAGCCATTTGCAAATTAGATAACAACCTCCACTGCTCTCCTTAACCTCCTTATACATCCCCCTCCTGGAAAAAGTACTGAGTCTCTTGGATATTGTCAAATGGATTAAGTACATGAGAATAATCAGTTAGGGCACTTAAGTTGAACCTCACGTATATATATTGTGAAAGACAATATATATTAAATAAAATATAAAAATTTCAAGTTAGATATTTCTTTTACCTGACATTTAATAGCTATATAACCTTAAGTACTTTAATTAAACTCTCTGAGTCTCAGTTGTCTCAACTAAAAAGTAAAGATAATAATATTTTTCTGAGAGATCAGATGGTGGTGTGATGGTAAAACACAACAACTCTGTTAGCAAACTCACATGGCAAGGCTCCTGATTCAAGTCAGGCATACATGAGGCCCACACTTGCCCATGATCTGGAACTGGCTGAGGGCTAAGAGTAGATTGAGGCATTTAGACTTTGTTGGGGGATTTTGTCTCTTTATCTTTCTTTCTCTTTCTTGCTTGTAAATGAAAGAAATAATAAACTGTACAAAAAATAATAATTCATGATTTAGTGGTTAAGGCAGCTGAATCCCACATGGTCAACTGTGAGGTCTGGATCCTGGACCCAGTGACTTAAGAAGCACACTGGGTTCATTTGTGTGCATTCCCAAAATCCCGAAAGAAGGAGGAGATGGAAGAGAAGAGATTACACATGACTGTTCCCTATGGAGGGAAGGGGGTGCTTTTCTTACTATTTCTCTCTCTCTGGCACCCTCTGGAAAACTAGTGATAGTAATACTGCTTCTTTCACTGAGCTGTTATGAAAGATAAAACATAAAATCTATAAAGTGTCTAATAGATAGCTACTACATACAAACTTAATCATTTTGAATTTTTAAATTAGTCATACTTGTATATTAGATGATTAAAATTGTTCAAACTGTTGTGAATAGTTCATTGATTTTTTTTTTTTGGAGCATTTGAAAAACTGTAGATGACTGGATACCACTTGCATTAGATAGAGATTCCTGGTTGTTTATAAAAAGTTTTATTGTCTATAGCACATGGCATAAAGTTTATATTACTAGACTCCCACATGGCTGCCTGTAGTTCAATTCCTGGACCTGGTGGCTTAAAATTCATGCCAGTCCTGTGCGTCCAAAATTCCAAGAGGAGAATGGAAAAGGAATTGCTGTATGCCATTCCCCCAGGAAGTGATTTACTTTCCCTCTCTCTGCCTCTCTCTGTCTCTGCAGTGGATGCACGTGTCCTATAGCAAAAATCTCTAAATAATAATGATAATAATAATAATAATAAAGAAAAAAATAAAGAAAAAAATGGAAAAAGAAAAAAAGCTTTACCATTTACCATATGTGTTTTGGAAGGGGAAAATTGTGAGCATTGTAAAAGGTGTGCTGGGGGCTGGACAGTGGTGAGGCAGTAGGTCTTGATTCTCTGTGAGCAGACCAATATGGGAAGGTTGCTGGTTTGCATCTAAGGAACTCCCTGAGCGTGCAAGCATGCATATGCCCAACTTTCTATAGTGCAGAGTGAATTATGGTGTCAAGATCCTCTAAGGAGAGCTGTATCTTTGTCTGTTGCTCTGTGTTTGTCTCTCTCTCTGTCTCTCTCACTTAAGGAATAAATAAACTTCAAAGAAATGGGAAGAAAAATGTGTGTTGAAGGAATCCAGATATTGGATACACAGATTTCTTGAGAGACTTTCACAAAATGATGTTGAATTCTGACAAAAAAAAAAAAAAAAAAAAAAAAAAACTCTTTGCAGTCTGTGTGCATGTCAGACAAGCTTATCTGCTACATTGCTATCTATTCTTATCTCTCCATGCCATTCTTAATCATATGAAAACCACTATAATATTGAATTATACCCTAGGTCACAAAGTACAAAATAGAACATATAAAATGCAGACAACCCAGAAAAAGCAGAGCCAAAGTCTTACAGTGAGATTCGTCTTCTTTATGGGTTTCTGGAAAGTATGCTGTAAATTTTGCCAGTAACTAGCCACTGGAGTCATATTTCCAGCCAGCATTTACAGAGTGGAAGGTAATGCATGGCAGTTAGAATATACATGAAGAATAACGGTTCTTTTATCTCCACACAATAGAGTGTGTGCACTATGAGAGTAATGAGAATGATGCTACGTTTAGGGATTAACGGTGAGCAAGAACATTAGGAGAGTAGATGGGGTATTGCTGATGCCATAATGTGTTTTACAGGGAAGGGAGTGTGATAAGATCATACAGGAAGCTGGCTGATTTGCCGTGATAATGGGAACTGCCAGTTGTGGAGGAATGAAGGAGAAATCAAAAGAGGTTGAATTGTATGCCAATGTTATTTTTCCATCCCAAAGAAACTTTATCCCTCTCAAGTTCTAGATGCAAAAGTTATATGTCAGAACCAAATACAAAAGAAAAATCTAGCCTGTGTAAAATTTTAACTTTTCAAAAAAATGTCAAAATGCATCTTACTACAAGGGGACATTAAATGACATTTTAGATTTTACAATATAGTTACTGCACGAATCTACCAAAAAATCAGCATCTGTAGGATCAGTCATCTCTTAAGTACCTAGAGTGTTGTTTTATATTCAGAATTACAGTGGTGAAGTTAGTTGGCACAGTAATTATCATTCTTATAGCCTATTTTCAGGAAAGTCTCCTGCCTATAAAGATAGCTGTTTATCAGACTAGATGACTTACCATCTCTTTAATGTTTTATTTTAACTTATTTTTTAAAAGATTTTTGTCATAGAGCACATGAACTCACCAGAGAGAGACAGTGAGAAGGAGTGAGAAATGACACCGCAGGGACAATGGCCTTGTCCTCCATTCTCCTCCTGGGATTTTGGGCATGCACACTCACCCTGCATGATTTTCAAGCAGCTGAGTCTGGAACTTGAAAGGCAGTCAGTCATGTGGGAGTCCAGCACCTTATGACACCTGGCCCAGCCCTTTGTAGCTCCATGTCAAAAAATAAAGCTACAGTTGAGATGAAGTGTGTCAGAAAGTACAGAGGACAGGAGAAATGGATAATCTGGGAAATGGAAGCAAGGCAAATGTTGGGGCAGGGATAGTGACAGGAAAGAAAATTTTTAAATAAGGAATAATGCCAAGAGAGCCTATAAAACTGGCTCAAGTAAAACATAGTTAAATCCTATTAAAATGTTAGAATGCACACTGAAGGAGACATGCAAAGTCAATGAAATAAATTATTCCTTTATTTTTTCAGCAATTTGTTTTATTTTAAATTTATTTATTTAAATTCATTCATAGTACATCATTACAGTATACAAAATGAAAGTTTTCAGCCAGAATACACTGTGTATTGATTTAATCAAGGATATCATCATCCACAAATAACTTTCCATTTATTGTTTCTTATATATTTTCCTTTTTTTTTTCTACCCTTGATTCCCTACCTACCATCCCCTGCTATTTCCCACCCTCCTCCCACACTGTCTCTGGTATCTACAGTTGCTTTCCATGCCAATTATTTTCCTCCACACTTTAATAATTCACAAAAGACTTTAAATAATCTAAATACTTTCAGTAGCAAGTGCAGCTGATATATACGTATCTATGAACACATGTTCGACCTTAGGCATAAACCTCAGTGAGTAGAATGAGCATACAATAAAGTAGCACCTAACTGGAGCTATGTAGCTTACTATAGTCATTAAATGATTATTTTTAATGCATTTAAAAAATAATTATTTATTTAATTTTATTTTCTTTAATTTGATGAGAGTGAGACCAGAGAGGGAGAGAGGGGAAGGGAGAGAGAGAGA
>NW_006207133.1:223522-235841 GCF_000334495.1 Tupaia belangeri chinensis
GGCAAATGTGGGGGCAGGGATAGTGACAGGAAAGAAAATTTTTAAATAAGGAATAATGCCAAGAGAGCCTATAAAACTGGCTCAAGTAAAACATAGTTAAATCCTATTAAAATGTTAGAATGCACACTGAAGGAGACATGCAAAGTCAATGAAATAAATTATTCCTTTATTTTTTCAGCAATTTGTTTTATTTTAAATTTATTTATTTAAATTCATTCATAGTACATCATTACAGTATACAAAATGAAAGTTTTCAGCCAGAATACACTGTGTATTGATTTAATCAAGGATATCATCATCCACAAATAACTTTCCATTTATTGTTTCTTATATATTTTCCTTTTTTTTTTCTACCCTTGATTCCCTACCTACCATCCCCTGCTATTTCCCACCCTCCTCCCACACTGTCTCTGGTATCTACAGTTGCTTTCCATGCCAATTATTTTCCTCCACACTTTAATAATTCACAAAAGACTTTAAATAATCTAAATACTTTCAGTAGCAAGTGCAGCTGATATATACGTATCTATGAACACATGTTCGACCTTAGGCATAAACCTCAGTGAGTAGAATGAGCATACAATAAAGTAGCACCTAACTGGAGCTATGTAGCTTACTATAGTCATTAAATGATTATTTTTAATGCATTTAAAAAATAATTATTTATTTAATTTTATTTTCTTTAATTTGATGAGAGTGAGACCAGAGAGGGAGAGAGGGGAAGGGAGAGAGAGAGAGAAAGTTTGAAAGCAAGCCACCAGGTCCAGGACTTGAACTGTGGTTGGTCATATGGGAGTGTCCAGCACCTTAACCGCCACACCACTTGCTGGTCCCCTATGCATTTTTAATTTTAAGAAAACCGGTTTTAATTTTAATAGCTCAAAATCAAAAAATATTAAGTCTACTTAAGATGTAACGCCAGGATAAAGGTTAGGATTCATTTCAAACAGTTCAAGGGAGGACAAAAATATCCTTAAATCTGGACAACAAAGCATAGAAGAAAATTAGCAATGTTTTAGTAAAATTCATAAAATTCTATTTCGCCAGTTTAGTCTTATGTAAGTTATCTCTCTTCTGTTGAATTTGTAGTGTTACTGTGGTCTGATCTTTCCATTTAAATACTGGAAGTTAGGATTCAACATTACTATTGATCTTTTCAGACTTGTTTCTACCATTTAGTTGACCATTCTCTTGGTTGTTTTTTGTACTCTTATTTCTGTGTGTTTAACTTTAGTTTTCCTGGTACCGAACTCCCTTCGGAACTTCTTGGAGAACTGGTTTGGTGTTGGTAAATTCTTTCAGATTTTGTTTGTCTGAGAATGTTTTTGTCTTTTCTTAATAATCTTGTCTGGTATAGTATTCTTGGTTGAAATTGTCTTTCACGTAAAACTTTGAATATATTTTCCCATTCTTTCTTTGCTTGTATTGTTTCCAATGATAGATCCTATGTTAGCCTTATGGGATAGCCTTTGAAAGTAACTTGATGTTTCTCTTTTGCCAATTTTAGTATCTTGTCTCTATCTGTGATTTTGATCAATCTGGCTATAATGTGTCTCGAAGAAGATCTTCTTGGGTTGATTCTATGTGAGGGCCTTTGTATTTCTTGGGTCTGGATATTTGAATACTTCTCTAGGTTTGGAAAGTTTTCTTCCAGAATTTAATGGAACAGATTATCAATGTTCTTATTAGTTTCTTCACCTTCTGAGATATGAATTATCCAGATGTTTGGGCGTTTTATGGTGTCTAGTATTTCTCATATATTATTAATTTTAGGGGGTTATTTTCTCAGTCTTTTTTGGTGAATTTTTCTAGGTCAGAAGTTCTGTCTTCTACACCTGAAATTTTATTTTCTGAATGAACTAACCTGCTTTTAATACTTTCAAGGGAAATTTTGATTTCCTGTATTACAGTCTTCATCTCTAACAATTCTGTTTGATTCTTTTTTATGGTGTGTATTTTCTTTTTTAGATAGTGCAAGAGATTTCTCACCTTCTGGAACTTATTGTCTCTTTTTTCCTGAATCTTCTAGAGTTCATTGTCTCTTTTCTACTGTATCTCTGTTAGTTTTGTCACTGTAAATATTCTAAATTCTTTATCTGACATTTCCATGAGTTCCATTGCATTTTCTGTGAAGAATATGAGTTATTCTTTCTCCTTGGAAGAGAGAGAGAGATTTTCTTGGATTCTTATCTTTCTTTTGTCTCTGCAGTAGTTTCTGATCATCTAATGGATTAAAGGGTTTTTTCCTAATTTTTGGAGTTAAGTCTGAGCATTCAGAGGCATGCAAAAGGAATTCCACAATCTCTCTGCAGTTCCATTTTTCTCCCTTTGTTCAGCAGATTCCATAGGAATTGAGGATTACTCTGACCCTGGAAGATCTTGAGGTCAGGAATGTGAAGTCTGGCCAGAAAATCCCCAGTTGGTCTAGGCCCTGAAAGGGACTGTTCAGAGCTCAAATGCAGTTGGCTTGTGATTGACCTTTCTAGATCTTGGGATCAGGAGGGTGAAGTCAATAATTGCTATATTTTAAATTGGGTGATGAGTTATGTATCAATTCTGCACTATTTGTCAAGAAAAGCTTCCAGTACTCCTATATAGTACAAATGTGATTATTGGCTCACATCCTTCCTCCTCACATGGAATACAGTGAGTGGTAGGAAGTATGTGGGATTTGGTACCTGAAAGAATTTGATTTCTACCTCTAGCCAAAAACGAGGGTAGGGAACTTGCCTACCCACTCTCTTCTACAACTTGACTATAATATCTAGCTCCAGGAGCTGTCAAAAGGATGCAGTGAGATACTCTGTCAAGTGCCCTAGAAAAATGCTGGCATGTCTTGAACTTCTGTTCTTCAACTTTTTTTTTTCTTTCTTTTCATTCACCTACTGACACAACATATTTTTTTTCTTTCTTTTCATTCATCTACTGACATATATATTGTTTGTTCATTCATTTAACTAATCTGATATCAGAACATGATTCAGAAAAGAAAATGATTTAACTTGTTCTCTACCTAAGTAAACATGCTAGATCTTAAAGCTTCTCAACTTGTTCTAATTACATTATGAGAAAAAATGTGATAGGACATGAAGTATAGTTGAGCCTGCTGAAGGATTTTAGTTGATAAGTTGACAGATTTATTGTTATGACTTGGTGTGAACAATACATTAGATATTGGAAGCACATAAAAGATGTTACTGTCATCTAGTTTCTATACTATTAACTCCCAAAGCAATCACTTGAGAGTCATATTCTCATTTCCATATGTCTTTCAAACGGTTCACTTGAAAATCTTCAGATCTTAAGAAAGCCTCTTAAATATTTATAAAAATAAACATACAATCTTCTCAAAATAGCCTCAATTTCCAACTAATTCACAAAATAATCTCAAATTGTCCCAATACCCCATGTTTGCATCATGTTTAGTTCCTTTATTTTGTTTTCCCAATTTTAATTTAATTTCTCTCTTTAATCACTTTCTCAAGGTGACCTTTTCTTCTCCAATCAATGTTCAATATCGGCCTCTGTCCTCATCATCACTTAAAGAACAAAATCCTTCAATTACTTTCTTTCATTTGTGTAATTTGTCAAACATGTATTTAGTGTATGTTATTTTCCAAACACTCTTGAGGTTGTTAAAAAAAAACAGCAAAGAATGTGAGCATCATAATTCCTGCCATCATAGAATTGTACTAAAATGGGAGATTACAGTGTGATAAGAAGGAAATAGATAAATTCATACGGTGCTATACAATCAAAATAGGTTAGGGAAGAGTGGAGGAGGGGGAAATGGGAAAGTTTCAATAAACTGAACAAGGAAAATTATTTGAGAAGATGAGCTTTGAGCAGAGAACTGAAAAGAATGGGAAGAAACCACTGGGCTAGATGAAATTGGAGTAGAGGGAATTATCCTTTTGGTTCCCTTTAATTGATATAGCCTCAGGCTTATTGGAGATCTTTCCTCCCTTAATCTCTTCATGGCTAATGGTGACAGCTCTGCTGCTTCTAGCTCCAGGTACCTGAACTATCTCTTGTGATTTTTCCCACTTCTCACCCATACCTTTGTAATTAGTCACTTTGTAAATAAAATCTTCTCAAATTACCCTAATGTGAGTGTGCCATCTGTTTCCTGCTGGCTCCCTGATGGATACAGTAATTTGTACTGAAATGGCTTTAAGAAAGAGCCCTCAGTATTGGATTCTGATGTTGTGTTACTCATACACATGAGGATTGTAGAATAATCTCTTTGCTGGGTGAGAGAGGAGTCAGATGTGAGACAGGTGGGATACAGGCAGTCTGTGGTACGTGATGGCATGATGATTACTCAGATTACCACTGGGTTCAGCATGAGATAAAATGCAGATGGAGAGCATAGACTGGGAGATCCACGATCTTAGTTACAGTACTTAATTGATGACATAGCAATAGTGACTATAGAATCACCTGGACTCCCCTTTTATGCCTTAAGAATGTTCTTAAGGAAGAAAGGGCCTAAAGGCTATGAATAAAATTTAATATTGTATGTGAATAAAGACAAGAACACTATGGCAGGGGGGCATCATTTTCTGTTCTTTCAGGACAAACAGAGCTGAGGTCCAGACCCTTCTACACATATCTATTGGCAGTTATGCAAAGTTGGGAGTCCTGCTTCTATACTCAATCATGCCATATTTCTTACCCTAAAATGAGGAGACAAGTGACTGAGGACCATTAAATTAAGGTGTAGGATAATTTAGGTATATATTAACAGGACAAAAACTTTTCATCACAATATATTATCACCCGATGGAGGTAGCACTCCTTTGTCAAAAATCCTTTAATGACCCATGAACTATTGCTGATTCTTCTCAGGATGTAGCCCCATTCATTGCCTTCAGACCTATATGAAACTTAAAGAGATGTAAGTTCACCTAGGAGCAAATCATTAATAATCCAGAGTGGTTTTTTTTGTTGTTTTTCTGTTTTTGTTTTAAATCTTGCTACTCAGTATTGGTGGCAACCTAGAGAATATGTAGAAAGTAGGCTCTGTGAGTTTTATACCAAGAAAGAAAATATAATACTCAGTGAAACCAAATCTGATAAAGGTGTTTCTATGGTTTGAATAATGATTTGTCTCAAAAATGTTCATGTTCACTCACCTGTCATGTTCTCTGCTTCTGTCAGCCATGCTGTGGTGTAGCCAGACTGATGTCTTTGGACATTCTAGCTACCAGGATTATAACAAGAGTAAACTTCCATTCTTTATAACTCACCCAGTCTCAAGTTTTTTGTTAGCAACTAAATAGTGGACAAAGACAAGTGTCTTTGCCTTATATTTGAGAAGTAATAGATTGACTTGAGGACCTGAAAATGGGTCTAGATTAGAAAATAGTGGTCTGGGCTCAATAATAACTCACATTTAGTAATGTCAATATGCTAGAAATAACTTGGAATAATAAGCAAAATAGATTCTAAAGTTCAAGAAAATGGAACTTTGGGATAGACCTATTATATAAAAGGTTCAGAAAAACAATCCTTGCACCAAAGAGAGTAAGACATAAATTTATGGCAATTTGTGAGGGTACCACTAGTGTCATTAAAGATAGTGGTGATATGAGACAAATATACAATTAGGTTTTCTGATTTTTTTTCTCTTATAAACATACATTTATCATTTACAGCCTGCAAACATTATTGCACATAAATTTTAATAATTTGATAAAGCACTCATGAAACAATATGCAGTCTAGTTTAACAGACAAATACCATTTAAGCAGACATGGCTGTCTTAATTTTTTTCTCATACCCACCATCTACCACCTGCTCTCTATCAACCACTTTCCCTCTTTACAGTAAGTCTTTGGCATTCACTCCCATCTTCTCCACCATCACATCTTCAGATCTCTCAGTTTCTACCATAAAGTGAAGATACGTAGTGCAAATTGAGTGGGGGTATACAATGTGTGCCTTTTGAAGTCTGGCACTTCATTCAACATTAAGTCTTCTATATTCATTTATTTTGAGTCAAATAATAAAATGTCATTGTTTCTACTAAGTGACATACATGATTGAATGTAAAAGAAATTAAAATAAAAGTTTAAAAAGATACCACTGTTTCTTATAGCTGTGTAATATTCCATAACATTTATATGCCACAGTTTTTCAACCCATGGTGATATGTAAAATTGGTGTGTGGGCTGCGGCAACCACTCCTCCCACACCGTAGGATGGGCAGATGACTTCATAGGTGAGCTACCAGGTATTCCTACTTCTCCTCTGCTCCTGCAAAAGTAAAGAACAGAGTGGCCAGGTTTTCTGCTTCAATGTGAGTAATGAACCCGAGAGTAGTATGTTTCATAGCAGTCAAAGACAAGTTAAGGTAATTACTACAATAAACCGGAGAAATGAAATTGTAGAAAGAATATTTTAACTCTTGGAATTTGTCATGATGACATTTACTAGAAGGGCCTTGGAAATGAATAGATAGGCAATCTTATAAAGTGTTGCTTATTATATGTGGAGAAGAGAAAGGAAAGAATCAAGACCATCTGACAGAAACTTAACTTGAATTGCCTGAGGAGAGATGTATGACCTTTTATCCATACTAAGAACTGAGCCAGTCTGAAGTTCTGAAGTCCCTTTACTAAAGGGAAGGACTGAACCCTTTGAGAAAGTGTCATGAAATGTCACAGAATGGACTGTGAATTTCTCCCAGACCATTATTGTTTTGCCCAGAACTTTGTCATCTTTCTTGCACCTTGTCATAGTACAGAGAGAGCTTAACCATCTAGGAATCCCACAGAATATCATGTAGGTTCACTGCAGGGATCATATTCTACCAACAGGACTTGGTACACAGGAATCAACAGCATTTTGAACCCTTGGTAAAACATTATATGAGTGGGAATAAACCACAATACAGACCCAAAGGAATACCATGTCAATACAGTTTCTGGTTATTCAGAAACTTGAAACATACATTTTAAGAGAGATATATGTCACCATACCTTAAACTACGTAGAGAGGCATAAAGCTTGGTGATTGTTTTTTATTTAGAACTTTCGAATGGTACAGAATGGGTCCTGTGCCCCACTAGCCTCAGTGATATTAGAATTTTCTATTTCAGGGAGAAATATTGTAAAACAATCTGTAATTGAACCAAAGCTGAAACACAGAAACCACAAAAATGACTCCTAAAATTTGGAGTAATATCATTCTCTTCCTTGAAAATAAGTGCTTGAGAACAGCTCCTGGCTTGCTATTGGCCCTGTTAGAAACTGAATATCACACCATAAGATAGCAATTGACTATAAAATTCAATTTAATGACATAAACTCTCTGAAAAAGAAGCCATTCCATGCTTCTCTCTTAGCTTATAGTGGTTTCCAGCAATTCTTGACATTTTTCAGCGTGTAGATGCATAATTCTACTCTCTACCTCCATCTTGATATTACCTTCTCTTTGTATCCGTGTGTCTTGTTCTGTCTCTTATATAGACATTGCCATTAGATTTAGGGGCTACCCTGATTCACTGTGATATCATCTTGATTCATAATAACCTAATAATATCAGCAAGAACTCTATTGGCCAATATGGTCACATGCACATGTCACTGGCATACAACTTGAGGGGATGATATTCTTCTCACTACATCAACTTAAAGGGTAATATACTACATAGCAAAGTGAGCACATAAAAAGCCTCAGTTCTATGAAATTCACTAATCTATCATGTATTTCACTGCTCTGATAATTTATTCCCATTCCCAGGGGGAAATTAGGGTGCTGCTATACAAGAGATATAAACACCACTGAGTGTGGAACCCCTGGGATTCACTGGGGCCCCTCCAATACTACCATACCTGATGGTCCATATCAATAGAAAGGTTTTTCAATTCAATAAAGCCCAACAAAGACAAGAAGGTCCTTCAGGAATGAAGATTTAGGTCAGTTGAGGTACTAGTAGAGCACTAGGGAAACTTGAAATTGATGGTGGAGAAAGGCCACTGTGATTTTCAATTTAAATGGTCAACTACAGAGAAAATAATGATAACAGCTATGTTTTTTTTATCACTAAATTGTATCCTTTTTTTCATTCCCCCCCCCTACTACATTCTGTGAAGAATATGGAATATGGCAAACATGTTTTTATTTCATGTGAGACTATGATTGAATTGATGCTACAACATGATAATGGTACTTCATGTGTTCCCTGTATTAGTATCACAAGTTTTCACCCTGATAAAGGACAAAAGTGGGAGCTGAAATACAAAATACACAGACTGTTCCAAATCTCTCCCACTTGCCCCTCCAAGATATGCTTTCTGTCTGTCTCTGCTTTCCTCACTGTCCTGCAAGTCTGTCCTGGCTAGACTATATCAGAGTCCTCCTGTACAGTCTGACCTACAGTTGTGCTTGACTGGTGGGGAAACAAGGCATATCAGGGGGAGGGGTCTGAGATCAGAGTGCTTGTTCTGTCCTTAGGAGACTGCTTTAAGGAAGTTGCATACTAATGCTGACTGCTCTTTGTAGTAAACTCACACATTTATCATCATTTTAAAATAAACCACCAACATATTATGTTAATTTGATTGTGTCTTCTTTCCTTTTAACATTCTGACTAATAGTTTTGCTGACTGTTCTTTCTCAAGGTAGATGCAGTGAATGGTTCCCTCTTTCTGTCTTCACTAATTTCTCCCTCATCTCAGCCTTTCGGGCTTAGGGGCAGTAATTGCTCTGCATCTAATCCTATGGTTTCTCCAGTTTTTGCTATTCTGTATCGTCCTTTGTAGTAAACTCACACATTTATCATCATTTTAAAATAAACCACCAACATATTATGTTAATTTGATTGTGTCTTCTTTCCTTTTAACATTCTGACTAATAGTTTTGTCACATATTAGATAATGTCAAGATTTAGACTAAATGATAAGACTAGTGGCCTGAGAATTTTGCTCTTTCCAAGGAAACGTTTCTGTTTTCCAATAGCTTCATCTGATCTCTTAATAGTATATCATTGATCACAAACTGGGACTTGGCAATTCTTGCAGTGAAATCTGACTAGTGAATTCTTTATCTCCTTGGAGAAAAATGAGATTCCTTCAATTAAAGATAGATGGAAATAAGTCAGGCAGACGATAATAAAGATAATAAAAAATTGCAGAAACATAGGAGCTGAAGTTGGACTCAAAAAGGAATTGCACTGGACACAATATGAACATTGTAGAATAAAGCACTAAGTATAACTGGTGATTGTTTGGACCAAAAAGTATAAATAATGAGGACTTAATACTATGCTATTCTGTCACTTTTCAAAAAAGAGAAGTGAGTTTTTTTTTTTTTTTCAAGAGAGAGAGAAGTAAAAATAAAGTTGATTCAGGAGTGCTGAGGGATTAAACCAACCACTAGTGCTGGTTCTTGTCCCATACTCATGAAGAATTAGAGACACAAACACAGAGAGGGAACAGCAAAGCAGAGTTTATTAAGAGAGGGAAGAAATACAAGAGCTCCCAAGCAGAGAAGGGTCCCAAATAGGTTGTCAAAGAGGAGCTGGAGATGAAGAGTTCATAACAATTAATAGTAGCCGAAGCAGTGGGTTGGATTTTTGATAAGGAAGTGACTTTAGAAAATAGTTACAAAGTAGTCTAAGAGATTAATTAACATATTGTTCCTATGGTCAGCAGACCATAGGGTTCTGCACCTCTTGTTATAATATAGTTACCAATTAGAAACCATTGCCTTTTGCTGTAGTTGCTTTAAGTCCCAATGCAGTCAGATTTGGCTGCAAAAACTTGTCCATTGTGACTCCATCTTGGGCCTTTACCCTGTGTGTTCAATATCCCTATCTCCTGCCTTATTAGCAAGGAGTCATAAACTCTTTAGAGACATGTAAAAGGGGTGTATATTGCACATTAATGGGACCATAGAGGAAAAACACAGAGACTTATTTAAAAAGAAAACACAGTGACTTTATTTTGGGGCCCCTATGCTATCTACATGTAAGTGAGGTCTAACTACTATATCAAAGTGGTAGTCTGTGTCAGTGTCTTGTTTTGCCTCTCTGTGTTGGCACTTTAGGTTAGTTGACATAGCAAAAGTACACATATAAATATTCTACCCCATAGTTATTTAAATAGACAGTGCATATCCACTCTTCAGTGAGATTATCTAATATTAAAAAAAATACAACAAAAATAATTTTGGTTCTAGCAATAATAAACTTGATTGTTTTAGATTATCCTTTCATCTTAAAAGATGGTAAATTAACATAAAATAATAATAATCTGTTTGAGTCACTGGAGAGCTTTGAAGGCTGTGAGAACTTTTGATTTTGAGTGCCAAGATTCCAGACAAGCTGGCAAGGTATTTGGGGCCACACATCACTGAAGGTATATGCTAACTTGAAAGGGGTGGGGGCGTTAAAAGAGTATATACTATGTGGAGCTATCAACTGAATTACAGGGCTAGAAAAACAAAAGTTGGGTTTCTGGATGGGTTAGCTGAGGACACACACTAGAATTTCAGTGGAGTCCCTACTGGATTGATTCCTAAAAGTGAGTTGAAGCAGAAATTGAAGGCTGGGCTGAGTTAGAGCTTTCAAACATGTCAATTCTTTTTTTTTTTTTTTTAAAGAATTATTTTGTTTTTTATTTATTCATTCATTTATTTCATTTTTTTTATTTTGACCAGAGAGGGACAGAGCAAATGGGTTAGCTGAGGACACACACTAGAATTTCAGTGGAGTCCCTACTGGATTGATTCCTAAAAGTGGGATGAAGCAGAAATTGAAGGCTGGGCTGTTAGAGCTTTCAAACATGTCAATTCTTGATTGAATTAATATAAAGATAGAAATGAGCAGAGAACAAAGATACCACAGATGAATGAACAAATGATTTATGAAAATTATTACACTGAAGAAGAGTGACAAAAAAGGAACTTTTTAATAAGTAGTGATGAATTTATTAACTATTCATATAAGAAAATTTTAATATTGAGTCCAAACCACACCCTATATAAAAATTCATTTTGAATAGAATACAGATCTCAATATGAAAGATAAATTGAAACAATTTCTGTTAGAAAATTTTGGAACTGGTCTTTATAATCTTGAGTTAGGAAAAGACATCTTAAAGAAGGTAAGAAAAAAGTACTAAGTATAAATGGAAAAAAAAAGATAAATTTAACTACATTAAGATAAAAATGCCCTGTTTGGGACCAGTAGTTAGTGTAATGGCTATGTCGTTGAACTCCCATGTAGCCGACCGTGGTTTGAGTCCCGGACCTGGTGGCTTAAAAGTCACACTGGGCGCGTGTGCATGCGTGTCCAAGATCCCGAGAGGAGAATGTAGGAGAAGGGATTGTGGCATGGCCATCCTCCTGGGGGGTGATTTCTCGCTTTCTGTCTCTCTGTCTCTCTCTTTCTGGTCAGCTCCCCACCCCCATAGCGAAAACCTCTCTCAAAAAAAAAAAAAAAAAAAGAAAAAAAGCCCTGTTTATCCATAAACCCATTAAGAGAGTATAAAGGCATGCTGTAGGGTTAAAAAGTATAGTAAAATATGAAGAAACAAAGGTAAGCTGCAGGGTTAAAAAGTATAGTAAAATATGAAGAAAACAGATTATTTGAATAATTTAGTGAAGACTCCTACAAATCAATAAGAAAATCAAATCACAAAGGCAATAAGGAAAAAGAGGCAAGAAACATGGATAAACATATCTAAATGGTGAGTAGACCTACATGAAGTGTTCAGCCTTATTAATAATCAGAGAAATGAAAGTTATACCATAACAAAATACGACCACTTGCCTTTCCAAATGTTTTAAGTAAAATAAGATGGAGAATTCCAAGTAAGGAGAAGAATAAGAGGATTAGAACGTTTATGTGCTTTATATAGCACTGGTGCAAAAACCAGGAAACAACTACTAAAGCTAGAAATATGCATATTCTTTAAATCCAGCAACTCTACTCTTAGGTGTAGACCTAACAGAAATGCATATATGTGTGCACCAAGTGAAGTGCAAAAAAAATTCATGCAGGTTTTTTAATAATAGCCCCCCCAACCCCACCAAATACATGTTAGAGGCCTAATCCATGGAATAGTATTTTATTTGGAAGTGGGATTGTTAGATATATAATTATAAAATGAGCTCATACTAGGGTAGGAGGATCCTTAATTCAATATGGCTACTGTCCTGCTAAAAAGAAGAGATACATAGAGAGAGTAGGATCTTGTGACCATGAAGGCAAAGATTGGAGTCATGCATTTTTAGGCCAGGAATACAGAGGATTGCCTGCAAAAATCTGAAGTTTCAAATGGCCAGGAAAACTTGTCTTCTTTTAGTTT
>NW_006207133.1:235924-286793 GCF_000334495.1 Tupaia belangeri chinensis
TTTTTTTTTTTAATTTGACCAGAGAGAGACAGACGTTGAGAGTGAGAGAGAGGAAGCGAGAAAGCAAGCCACCAGATTCAGGACTCGAACCGTGGTCAGCCATGTGGGAGTGTCCAGCGCCTTAACCATCATGCCACCTGCTGGTCCCAATTTTAGGCTTCTATTATTCAGAACTGTGAGCAGTAATTTCTGGCATTTTAAGTTACTTTATGCTTGTGGTTCTTTATAACAAAGGCCTTAGAAATCTAATTTAAGTCTTAAAATGGAACTAACCCAAATATCTATCAAGAGAAAAATAGATGAGTACATGATGACATAGTTATAAAATGTAATATAAAGCAACAATGAAATAAATGTAATGTGCTATATGTAAAACCAGTCATAAATTTTATTGAAAGAAGCCAAACAAAAGAGAGTAAATACTATGCTTCCATTTATTGAAAGCTCAAAAATTGCCAAAATAAATCTACTTCAAAATGTCTAGACAATGATTGTATTGTCGGAATGTGTTTGTGCTCACCAGAAAGACAGAGAAAGAGAAGAGAGAGAAAGCATCCCCCAATGGAACGTGATAATGTCATAATCCTTTCTCCTCCATTTCTCCATCCTGTTGAGACTTGACACGTATACATACCACATGGTGTATTTTTTCAACTACCAAGCTGTGATTCAAACCACAGTCAGCCCTGTGGGATCCAGCTTCCTTAACGGATAAGTTATAGGGCAGTCCCACAAAGATATCTTCTGCTGTTACATTTTCTAAACTGGATGAAGAATAATTCATTGCATATTTTTATGCATTTGTACATTTTAACTCAATAACAGGTTGGTAAACAAACTTAATACAATATTTAAAGTTTCATTTACAAAAGTAAAAAATCAATTAAAAACTTGATAAGAAGCCAGCCACACGGCATGGATCCCACATGGCTGACTGCATAGTTCAAGTCTTGGACCCGACGACTTGAAAAACACACCAGATATTTGTGTTTGTGTGCCCAAAATCCTGAAAGCAGAATGGAGAAGCAATTGCAGCATGGTACCTCCCCTGGAAGGTGCTTTCTCACTTTCTCTTTTCTTCTTTCTCTGGTGAACACATACATGTGCCTTATAGGAAAAAAAAAAAAAAAAAAAAAACAGAAAAAAAAAACTTGATAAGAAGAAAGATAAATGTATTTGTTATATTGTTCCCAAGAGTTTCACTCTGTGTTGTTGCAAGTATTATTAAGCAGTTATCCTATTGAACTAATAGTAAGTTTAGGGTCAGTAATGAAGCCCTTACTCTATGAATTAGCCCATTCCTAGAACATATTAACCACAATTTTAAAAAAAGAGTTATTTTAATTAAGTAATGTATTTATTTACTTACTTTAATTTGACCAGTGAGGGACAGTGAAAGAGAGAGAGCAAAAGAGAGAGAGAAAGTGAGAAAGGGAGCCACCAGGTCCAGGACTCAAAGTGTAGTTGGTCATGTGTGAGTCCAGCTCCCTTAACCATCATGCCACCTTAACTGCAATTCTTATTCTGCAGTCTAAATAACATACTTCAGTCTTCCACTCAAAGGTAAGGTGTGATTTCTCTACCCAACCCTACATTCTGACCCAGGACTCTCCAAAAAAAAGCAGTTTGAATTATTGAAAGTATTCCAAAGTTGAGTAAAACTTGTCTCCAAATAAAATCATTCATAGCTACAATTTAAACAGTCCTGAGAGAGTTAAAGGTCTTCTCACAGATTAGGAGGACTTGAAGGAATCAGTCGTGGTTAGCAGCAGAGTTTAGAATTGTCTTTCTTTGAGTTTAGACTCCTTTACACCACTCAATACTTGTGTGAATTTAGACAAACCATTTAATATCTTAGTGTTCTTAATAAGGAAAAAATCCACATTGCAACAATGAGGTTCATAATTTTATTCAATATGGAGAAAAAAGAAAATTTAGACTAGACAAAAGAGAAAATTTAGGCTAAAGAGAAAGGAGGATATTTATGTTAAGACAGATTAAGTAAGGTTAATTAGGTCACATCACAAATTGTGTTGACACAGTTGAGATAGTTAAAGTTTAATTTCAGAGTAATTTGAATTTGAAAATTGACCTGTCCCTATTGTCATCCTAGGTTACCATCTATGATATGCTTTCCCTCAATTACCCAAATTTAAACTCCCCAAGTTCTTGGCAAACTTTTATCATAGTACTCGTCACACTATTGTGTATTTGTGATTATCTTTTGCAGATACCACAGATAAACATACATCTCTCTATGAACCACCCTTCTGACCAGGAAATGCTTCAGGCTAGAATTATTTTATGTTTATATTCCCTGTCTGCAGTACTGTACTTATACAAAACTTGAAGCTTAAAAAATATTTTGTAAAAGCTTGACTATGATTGGATATATAATGAGATGTTTATAAATCAAAACGTACATTCTAAGAATTTAAAACATAAAACTCTCTTATAATGGCATGTTTCTAGGGGCCTATGAATTAAATCTTTATAGGTGGTAATATATTTTGTCTCTGGCAAGAATTTGATTATATGATGCCTTTCATTTCAGACTAAGTTCTCATTGACAGAAATGATTGGCCAGAATTGTCACAAATTTTCAATGAATCCTAAGAACAGAAGAATCTATGATCACTATCTGATAAGCTTGCATTTTTTGGGGGGGAGAGGTTTTCGCTATAGGGCGCTTGCGCTCACCAGACAGACAGAGAGAGACAGAGAGACAGAAAGCAAGAAATCACCTCCCAGGGGAGATGGTCACGCCGCAATCCCTTCTCCTCCATTCTCCTCTCAGGATCTTGGGCACGCACGCACACGTTGCCTGGCGTGAGTTTTAAGCCACCGGGTCCAGGACGCAAACCGCGGTCGACTACATGGGAGTCCAGCGACATAGCCATTATGCTAACTGCTGGTTCCCAATAAGCTTGCATATTTAAAAAAGGGATCTCTTGAAGGCATGAAAAAAGATATTTTTAATAGGTCATAGAAGGAAGTCTAGCATTTAATCTAGTCTACTAATGAAGTGATCAAAAAATGTTTAAATGTCAAGTGTATAGGAACTAGAGTCTTTTTCAAATATAAGAGAAAATGTTTGTATAATCAAAAGAAAGGAAGAGGCTGATCCCAGATTGCCTTATATTTCTGCATTTTAAATGGATACTAATCAATGCATTCATTTTATTTTTAAATCTATAATTTGGTCCCTTTATACCAAAATATATTTTTAGAATAATTACAACTTTGATGATGCTTTTTACCTTCAGTTCTCATGATTACAATGCAAACAAGACCTCCAAATTTTTTATAATTGAATATTTATCTGAGTTGATCATTCAATAGTCATTAAAACTACCCTTTAAAGTCGAAAACATTCATTAATTCTATTCTAATATAAACCTGTTCCACCTTAGAGTTACATTAAACAGCTAATTTAAATAGCCTCATTGACTGCTGCTCCAGAGTTATAGATGCTACAAAGGTATAATGATAGGATTATTGATCTAATCAGCTCTAAACCTACCCACCCTCTAAGCCATTTAAAAGTCACTTTAACTGATCAACTAGTATCTGAAATGAATTATAAATTTTGTCTTTCTTGAATTATAAATATTATAAACATAAGTAAGTCAACAAATGGTTAAGGAAATTGATGGCCATATACGATATCCGTATAATAGCATACTATTATAATAATGTCCTCAGTTTTATCAGTTGTAGGTTCCCTGTTCAGAATTCCCTGGTGGTTGCAAACACTGAAGGTGAAACTAAGAAATCATAGGATTTTACTTAATTAGATGTTTTGTCCTTAAAATTTTCTATGGTTTCTGAATATATGTTTTTCTATTGTTAAAAGGTTGGCTCTACAAATATCCTATCAAAACCAACTCAATTAATTTATATAAAATATTTTGAAAATACCTAGATATTTTAACCACTAACTTAACTAAACATGTGTGTGCATTTAAAATCAATGTAATACCAGTAATTGTGCTATAATAATCACAAAGACAATAAAAAAACAAAATTTGGTTAGTTTTATTCAGTGTGTATTTAACTGAGAAAGTTTCTAGTAACACACTCCTTTATCAACCAAAAGTTATTTAGAGAAAAATAGTGTAAAAGTGTTAAATATTTTATAAATATTTTTATTACAATCAAAACCTTTTTCAGCATAGAAATGTCAGTTTGGTGCAAGTTAAATATGCTGTTAATATATACTGTCTAATAACAATAAAAGACATAGCAAGTGGGAAACTCATAACTTTCGGTTTAATTAAGTAAAAGTTGCTAGAATCTCAACTTTAATTAAGAAATGCAGATGGCTCCAGATTTTCGGCATGTAATGTGCTGCCACCTTGAGAGGTGTCGTCTTGGGTAACTTTCCTCTTTTAAAATTATCACAGATGTTCTTACCAGAGAAAAATAGGACTTGGGAAAATTTAGTTTCTGAAGGGACATTCTGTTAAGTTCCAGAGACAACCTTAATATCATTATTATTAAGTCATAGGGAACAGTTTTAATATCATCTGGCATGTGATTTAATTCTCCAGGAACAATGACTTCTGTTCACCCAAACATCTCAAGTTTATTGACCAGTTTGTTTTTTTAAGCACATTTCAACTCTACAGAGTCTTACCTTCCCCGCCCCACAGGCTTCTGTCATAGAGTGCGTGTGCTCACTGGAGACAGAGAAACAGAGAAGGTGAGAAATTACTCCCCAAGGGGAGGAGGGCCATGCTGCAATCCCTTCTCCTCTCAGGATTTTGGGCATATATGCACATACACCAGGCGTGATTTACAAGCTGCCGGGCTCAGGACTTGAACCATAGTCTGCAACATGGAGTCCAGGGCTTTAACCACCATTCCACCTACTGACCCTGAGTCTTGTCTTTTTGAAACAGTAGTGATATTCCTACAAGGACAATGATCCATGTCCTCTTCCCAGTGTGTTGGCATATGCAATTGGTTGACCATATTTCTCTAGAATTATATTAGACACTACAAAAAAAGAAAAAAAATATTTCTGTTGATTAGCCCATCAGAATGTAACCTATAAACCTTAACTTCTGTACAATGTCTACAATTGACTATCACATTATAAAAGACTAGTAAGAACCAGAACAAAATAACCTCAAACTTTCTAGCTGCTGTGCTTGTTGTGTTTTTTTTTTTTTAATCATTGTCATAATCATTAGTGAAAATTCTCAGAGTTCCAGAAGGATCCCCAAGTTGCCATAAATACAAAAACATTTTAAAAACTGAACTATTGCCTTTGCTCTTTACTCTATCTACTTTAAGACACAAATTTCTTGAGTCTGTTTTCTCTTCTGTGTATTACATATGATGACTGAGCTCAATTGCCTTTGTTTTCTCTCCAGTGTCCTGAAAGACATAGTATGCCCTTCCTGAGTGTTTCCTCTGAAGTATCCATCAGCTTCAGCTGCAGATCCCATCCCAGCATTGGCTAGTGTAGTCTGCACTTTATCCCTATTCAGCAAATGGGAATGTAGGGGGCAGTCCAAGAAGGTATTCTGATAAACTTTTCCTTTTCCTGTCACATAAGTAAGTATTCCTCATTATTTAATTTTCCATGAGAGAATTGAATTGAACTTTTGTTGTGATACATCTGATTTTTACATATTCTAATTTTTATGAGGTTTTTGTCTTAGGGTACATGTGCTTGCCAGAGGGAGAGAGAAACAGAGACAGTGAGAAGGAAGCTAAGAAATCATTCCCTGGGGGGAAACCCGCCACAACCCCTTCTCCATTCTCCTCCCAGGATCTTGGGCATGCACACAAATGCATCCAGAATGATTTTCAAGTCACCAGGTCTGAGACTTGAACCGCAGTCAGTCATGTGGGAATCCAGCGATGTAACCTCCTTTGCCATCTCCTGGCCCCATGTATTCTAATCTTGATAGCTCATTTGGAAAGTGTGATTGTCTTCTCAGTAGCATCTTTAATAGTTTCTCCATTTTTTTATGATAGGATCTCACTGTGTTATGATATTCTTCTCTTAGCCACCTACCTGGGACCAGAGGCACACTCTGTCATGCCAGGCTCTGTTGGTTTTTGCTTTACCGTTTTTGGACAGGGTTTTGCTATGTTGCCCTGATCAGCTCTAAGTTTGCAATTCTGCTGCCTCAGTCTCTCAAGTAACTGAAACTATAGGTATGGACAAGTGTACCTGGCCTTTTGATTGGTCTGGGAATTGAATCCAGGCCTCCTATGAAGTCCCAGCCTGTACAGCAGCTATATTTTAGTGGCATACACCACCATGGCTGAGCCAATATATATTTAAAACAACTTAATTTTCAAAATCATAAAGCTCTCTCAAGTATATTTAAATCTACCAAGTTATTTGCAATAATCTGGGGAACAAAATTATGAACAACAACAACAAAAAAAGACACCATGCTATAGATACAGAATGTTTTTTAAAGAGGTTTTTAACCTTAGAGTGTGTGTGCTCACCTGGAAGAGAGAGAAAGAGACCATGAGAAGGAAATGAGAAATCGCCCCATAAAAGAGAATGGTCACACCACAATCCCTTTCCTTCCAGTCTTCTCCTAGGATCCTAGGCATGTGCACACATGCATACCCTACGAGTTTCAAGCCACTGGGTCCAGGACCCGAGCTGCAGCTGGCCATGTGGGAGTCCAGTGATGTAACCTCTACACCAGATTAGAATAAGGACTAGACCACTTGATTTGTAGTTCTCAGAATCTGAACCCTAGCACTTTTTCTGTTATTAAGAAGCTATGGAACAGATACTGGATAAAGTGTGGGAAGAGGGTGGGAGAAGAAGAGTTTGAGAAAAGACATTAGGGAGAAAAGTAAAGAAGCAAGACATTTATAGGACACAGAAATAGGTTATTATCTGTTGATAATAATGTGTATAATATCCCCAATTGGACTAGTGAGAAATGTATTCATGTTGGAGCATTCACTTTACAAGCCAAGTGATGGTATGTATAAAATGTATAAAAGAAATGCCATTCATTTTTGTCTATTGCAGCATGAGAAATTGAAGTAAATTATTTCTAAATTTCTTTTTTAGTTTTAACTTCTGTAATTTTAATAAACATTGTTTTATAATCGTCAGTATTTATTAGTGTGACCCTTTTGAAGATGATGAGCTAACTGCACTAATTTCTAATGCAGTAAGAAGCATCTATCATTGGCTAAAGTTAGGTAAATGGGATTGGTTTCTAGAACTGCAGAGTCATAACTGTAGGAAGCAAGAAATAAACATTACTAGAAAATTTATCAATGTCTGGATGTATTTTTTATACTAAAAATAAATTAGAAAAAGAGTTGTTGTCCAGGCAAAAATGAATCCAAAGCATGATGAGTCTTAAAATCTATAACATCAGCTTTAGAGATACCGATACATGCTATCCCCTCTTCATTCTGTATCTCTTCCTTCCATATCCTTGATGCAATCAGGTCTCTGATACACCTAGAAATTTTTACTCAAACCTGGTACTAATAAATGACACAGTACTATCAATCACTTTATTATTCAAATATTAGATACCACCGTAGTGTAGTACTACCTAAGAGATTTTTGAATTTCTAAGCCAACAAATACATCTTCTGTATAATCCCGGAATTCTATTCAAAACAATGTATCCTAAAGAAATTCTTACACATTTGCAATAGAAGCCATATATTAAAGTGATTAAGGAGTCATAGTAACAACCCCAAATCAGGAGCAACCTGTTTGTCAATGAACATATGAAAGGGTAAATTACAATATATCCATACAATGGAGTATCAAACAGATGTAAAATAAGTGGAATAAAGCACATACATCAATGTAGATGACTCATACATATAATATTAAGTAAAATAAAAAGCAAGTTAAAAATTTTATAGAGCATCATATAATTTATGTAAGGAATGGAAAACAACTGTAGACACCAGAGTTAGTATGGGAGGAGGGTAGGAAATGGCAGAGGGTGAGAAATAGGGGGGAAATATATATATGAAACAAGAAGTGAAAAATGACCAATGATAACATGTCTGATTAAGCCACTATGCAGTATATTCTGGATGGAAAATCACATTTCGTATGCTGTGACGATGCTCAGTGAATACATGTAAATTACTTAATTAATTAAGAATAAAAAATTAAAAAGAAAAAAGAACATATAAAGTCATGTAATATAATAGAAACTGCATATTTTATTACACACATAAATGCAGACTTTAATACATAAAATGCATATTGCAATATATTTAAATAAATCAGTTTTAACACATGCAAAATCATACCATGTATATATGCATACAGAGAAAGACCATATATGTATAATTTCTCTGTATCTATGTCTATGTATCTATGTCTATAGAGATAGATAGAGAAATAGAGAAAAATTATAAAGAACTTAAGTTAATGTCTTTTCTAGAGAAAGAACTAGAGGTGAGAAAATAACACAGCTCCGACTCATAGGATCCTCAAAGATGTGTGTTTCTTTTAATGGTGGATTTGAGTTCTTGAGGGTTTATACCTCCTAATATGTCTGAAATTCCTTCAATAGTTACAGACTATTAAGAACACATAAAATGTTTACATTTTCAGCACTTTCCATAGAGGAATGCTTCTGAACTTATATACAGGTTGATGTAAAGGCGCTCACCTCTGAATACATGGCCAGTTCTGTTTCTTGTTCATAAATGAGTACAGAATATCATAAATAACCTTTTAATGTTAAAACGTTGCTTTAAGGCTATAGGTAAATATGTCAGCTGATACTCATAAAAAGAGTATCATTTTTATCTTAACATTTTTCTTGTAAAACATTTATCATTTTAGTTAGAAAGCATAAGGTGGCAATAAAGACATCACAGAATGAATATTTTACCTGAAGAATTTTTATAATTATTCAGCATTACTAAATAGTATTAATTTATATTGTTATCAAACTTTATTTCATCCAAGTTTTTTTTTTTTTTGAGTGGCTTTTGCTATAGGGTGGGTGTACTTGCCAGGGAAACAGAGAGACAAAAAGCAAGAAATCACCCCCCAAGGGGGATGGCCACACTACAATCCCTTTTTCTCCATTCTCCTCTCGGGACCTTGGGCACACACACATACACACACCTGGTATGAGTTTAAGCCGCCAGGTCTGGGACTCGAACTGTGGTTGACTACATGGGAGTCCAGTGACATAGCCATTACTCCAACTGCTGGTCTTCATTTCTCCCAACTTTTCTGCCATGAATTTTACAGGTAATATTTATTCTTGGTATTCAGAGATTTTTAGTTTATTCAAAATAATAATAATTACTACATTATATTCTGAGTTGTAACTTTTTTATGAAACTTTAAAATTTACCTAGTTTGGGACCAGCAGATGGTGTAATGGTTTTATTGCTGGACTCCCACATAGCTGTCTATGGTTCAAGTCTCAGACCAGGCAACTTGAAACACACCAGGCAGTGTGTGTGCGTGCCCAAAATCCCAAGGGGAGAATAGAGGAGAAGGAATTGTGGCATGACCATCCCCCCAGGGAGTGATTTCTTGTTTTCTGTCTCTCTGACCCTCTGTCTCTCCAGTGAGTGCATATGCTCTATAGTAAAAAATCATTCTAAAATTTTAAAAAATATAAATTTATCCAATTCTCAGTACCAGATTTAATATGACTATATGTAATCATAGGATTTTGATATTCTTATCAAGGTATCTATAAATTTTTAAAGTATGAAGACGCTTCAAGAAGTTCCTAGAAAGACCAACAGATGGCATAATGGTTATGTCGCTGGACTCCCATGTAGTCGACTGGTTCAAGTCCCAGACCTAGTGGTTTAAAACAGACCGAGCACATGGGCATGCATGCCCCAAATCCGAAGAGAATGGAGGAGAATGAATTGCAAGATAGCTATGCTCCCTGGGGGTGATTTCTCACTTTCTGTCTCTCGGTCTCTCTCTGTCCCTCTAGCAAGCACACACACGCCGTATAGCAAAATCTCTCTTAAAAACAAACAAAGAAAAAAGAGTTAACAGAAAAATGGAATTAAAGGATGAGTTTATGTTGGTGCAAAAAATAAAATCTATACATAGTTTTTTCCTAAACCTAAATTTTCATGAATTTTTTGAAGATTTCTTGCATGCTATGAATAGATGATGTAGCCCAAATCTGTACAAATAGTAGCTTTCAATAAATAATAATGCATTGATTGGGAATTTTCACCTTTACAGTCTAATAATAAAAATCAGATATAATATAAATTATATAATTTTTTAAATGTAGCTTTTGTTGGATGAAAGGGAACTGTAGTTTAAATAATTAGTGCAACTTTTATAATGTATCAAAGGGAAAAATTGAGACTTTTCAAATGAAATGATTCAAACTTTAAGTCACAGACAGCAAGAATGAAGAATGAACACGTTAAGATGTTTCATTATCTTCTAATAAAAGACAAATACCTTTAGAATGGAATATAAAGAAGGTTTTTCTTATTATACACACAATTCTATTTTCCTTTCCCTTGTTTTCTAGGTATGAATCATAATACAACTTTCAACAGAGGTAAAATCAAGATTAAACTGTCAAATAGTGCTTGAAAGAAACTTGCTTTGGCAACAGATATTATAAAAAAAGTTTTGAGATTTTTAATTAGCATAAAGTCAGTCCAAACAAATAATAGCATTACATGATGACTTTTATATACTAGCAATATCCTTAGCTGCAACGAGAAAACTAGAGCTCTAGAAAACCCACACTAATTGAACTCTTCAGCTCAGTACCTGGAGCCGTCTTTTAAGAGCAAACCTGGTAAACCAGACTGTACTCACACATCCAGAGGGATCAAGGCATTATAGCAGGAATCACACAAAGAAAGAACACAAACTTGTGAAAGAGTTTTTGATAAACAGCTTAGAAAAGACTTACGGTAATTATAACAACTATCTTCTAATATTTGAATGGCTGCCAGTGTGTTTGCTCAGTTTTACTTCACAAATAAGAACCTTAAAAGCAGGGTGGAAGCAAAAGTTTTAACCACAATTTGCATGGTAGATTCTATTTTTCTTCTAGTTTTTCATTCCATAGATCTACACACTTTGTCAGGCAGTTCCTATCATTAAAGGTAGAGTATGTTCTTATCCTATTAATTTTGAGCTTGTTTCACCAATGGGATTTGAGAGAATATGACAATGAACAAGTTTAGAACCTAAGCCCTAACTGGCATATTTCTGTTTATTCCTCTCATTCTTCTGCCATTGCTTTGAGAAGCTGCCCACTGGTCCAAGAAGTATACAACCTGGTAGTTCCTGGACTGAGCTTAGAACTTGGAATCAAGCCCAGTGACTCAGACTAACCTAAAAGATGATTGGCTAAGGAGAGACATTATATGTCTCCACTTAATATATACCAACTGTCTGCACTCTATGGCCGAGACTGAAAGACTAGAGGATATGGAAAAATAGAAAATGGTTATAGATACCGGATGCAGTGTGGGAAGAGGGTGGGAGAAAGAGGAGAGTCTGAAAAAGACATTAAGAAAAATAGAGAGTTAAGACTTTTATGGGACAAAGAAATGGGTTATTATCTGTTGATGATAACATGTATAATATCCTCAACTGGACTGGTGAGAAATGTATTCGAGTTGGAACATTCACTTTACAAGCTAAGTGATGTATGTGATTCAATGTATAAAAGAAATTAAAATAGAATAAAATACATATTTTTTAAAAATCTCTTAGGTCTATTTTTTGTCTTTAGCAGTCCTTATTGAACTGCTCTAAGAACACACTTTTACCTAGTCAACATATTCATTATTACACATACTAGCTAGAATAATTAACTATTAGGCTATTAGATGTTATTATTTTAAACAATGAACAATTGATTAAAAATATATCCTCATCATGCATAATATAGGGCATTTGAAATGACATACCCAAGCCCTTTCTTTGGCCCTCACCCTATCTTTGATTCTTTTCCCTCACCCTATCTTTGATTCTTTTTCACAGTTATGGACCATTACTCTTCCTATCCATAAGTCCAAATGTGTTTCCAGTGTCTAATATATTGCTGTAAATTAAATCAAAACTTCTATAAACCAATATGGATTTAAATTCAAGATTAGGAGCAGCCCCTACCAGGGCAGTTAAGTGCTATTCAGAGGGAGCCAGATACCAGATGATATTCCATGGTTTGAATTTCAACTCTGGAGACTTGAAAAACATACTGGGTGCATGTGGGTGTATGCCACAAATTCTGGCAGGATGGAGAAGTGGAGGAAAATGGATTGCAGTGTGATCATATCCCATTGGGGAGTACTCTCTCTCTCTCTCTCTCTCTTGCAAGCATACTCAGCCTATGGCAATAAAATAAATAAATAAAGTTAATAAAAATAATTTGATCCTGGACTTTATTCATTTCTATTGTTATTTATATTGATGGAGAGTATCTTGCTGAATTGCTATCAACTTGAATTAAATCTTCAAAATGTAGACTTTTGAGGGACCAGCAGTTAGCGTAATGGCTATGTCACTGGACTCCCATGTAGTTGACCGCGGTTCAAGTCCCAGACCCAGTGGCTTAAACTCACGCCAGGCATGTGTGCGTACATGCCCACAATCCCGAGCGGAGAATCGAGGAGAACGGATTGTGGCATGGCCATCTCCCCTGGGGAGTGATTTCTCACTTTCTGTCTCTCTGTCTCTCTGTCTGTCTGGCAAGCGCACACGCCCTATAGCAAAAAAATAAAAATAAAAAATAAAAAACCTCTCCAAAAAAAAAAAAAAGTAGACTTTCGAGTTTTATATTAGTAAATCACTGTGATCCACTAGCAGAAATTCTGCCTTGCTATATAGAAACACATTATATTATGTATGCAATTATAAATGGTTTACATGATTTCCCTAATTTAAGGTTCAATGTATCCTATTTTCAACATTTTATAAATGAAGAAACTAAATCATTTGTAGTTAAATTATTTGCGTAAATTTATATAACCTGTAATGGGAGAACCAAAGTTCAAATTTTACCAGGCTGCCATGAGAACCCTGCTCTCAACTAGTAAACTCTACTACTTCTATAAAATGAGATATGAACTCTTTGCTTTTCTTCTGTTTCATAATCCTCTCAATCCTCTCATGCCACTTAACTAGATTATAACTACAATATACAACTAGGTTTAAAGGATGAGATTGTTAAAATGGAATAAAACTCAAGAATGGTTATCTCTTGAGGGATTAGGGTGTTATTTTAAATGTGATTTATATTTCCATAATGGCAATTATTTCCTTAAGATCGTGATATAAAACCTGGCCCCATAGATCAGTGGTTAAGCACTATGCATTGAGAGCAGGATCCCTCATGGCCAACTGAGGCTAGGATCTCAGACCTGTTAACTTGAAAAATTCACCTAGTGTGTGTGTAGGCTTATCCAAGTCCCCACAGAATGGAAGAAAAGGGAATGCAGTGTGATCATACCTCATTAGAAAGTGTTTTTCTCTCTATGGTATGCACATGTGTCCTCTGATACTTAAAAGAACAAAAGAGATTATGAAATAAATAATTATGTCAAAATATTTTCAGGAATTAAAAACAACAATAAAAGAAAAAGCATAGATTCATTTTCATTTTCAAGACTTCTCTTTTCTGATTGATGTCAGAACTTAGTTTGTGCCTGTGTACCATATTGATTTTAGCAAGGTTATTTTCATAATTTTTATTTAAATGTGCTATTCATACACTGTCATTGTAAGTAATTGTTAATGAGATGGACATTTTAGTGCCAGTGATATTTTTATGTAAATTGATATAGTAAGTGCTTAGCATGCGTTATACCATTTGATCATCACAAAAATATATCATGAGGAAAACAATAGTATTAATACATTTTATTATGAGTAGGCAAGAAAAGCTTAGAGTTTGGGTAACTTTTCCCAGATAATACAACCTATAGGTGACAAGCAGCTGGTGTTCCACCAAGGCTATCACCTACCCCTTAATTAATGCTGTGCTATCTCTGCTTACAATGGGACTTCCCATGGTGTAGAGCAACACTGGACAAGAGCATTCGTATGAGATTCTACAACAACATTGTACATTGGAAGAGCACTCTTCACATAACATACAATGTGAATAGCTCCTCCTAGAGTTATGTTGCATACCAAGGTTGAACTGCAAAAACTCTCACAGATATTTTTCTGTGTTTAAAAGTGACATTCTTTCAATTAGTGCATTTCTAGTTCATTAATAAATAAAAATATGATTAGAAATATATAGCAATAATAAAGACCTTACTATTCTGTTTATCTTTCTTTTTCTGTAGTATTTAAATAAGAAGGAAATACATTCTTAGTTGTTTTCTTTCCCACAAACATCAATAAAAATGAATTATAGTCAAATGAATACATAAGAACGGATCTTGTGGATGCAGTTCAGTTAGAATCTTTCACAAGTAATTGAGACTACATACATGCCTTTTAACGTTTCACGAGAAAAAGAAAAAAGGAAAAAAGGTATGGACACAAGAGTAAGGTGCAGATTTGTATTGGATTGGACCCCTGGGAGGCTGATCTAGGGCAGGAGAATACATCAGCTTCACATACAGACAGTGCTCAGATCAACTCTGTGGGAAAGCCTAGGAAAAGCAAGCTCCCAGGAGGGAGACAATTTACTAATCCCTTAGCAGAAAGCATAGGCTGGTTTCCTGGATATTTATAGAAAGGAGATAAGAGTTAACACATAAAACCCTGATGCTTCATCACAAATAGAGGTATTACACAGAACATTTTCCCCAAAAAACTATGATTCCAGACTAGAGCATCTGAAAGCTAGGAAGCAGAGAAGTGTATTTTCAGTTCTTTCTTCCTTACCTCACCCAGTCTGCAATTGCTCTGTCTCACCAGGGATCCCCATGTTACCCAGAAAGATCACAATTGCCAGGGCAGTTCTCTCCTTTTTCTTCCCAATAAATTGCCCTTTTTTCTCCCCAATAAGTTTCCTTGCTTTAATACACTACATTCAGTTTTTAATAGGTACTCACTTATGTTGGAGGTAGGAACAGAATACCATATCAAATATAAGAAGAATAGTGGATATTTGGTCTCAATCATCCAATGTCAAAACTTTATTTGAGAAGCAACAAAAATAATTGTTTTCAGACTCATCAGATTTAACATTAGCTTTCAAATAAAATATTTTGAATTTAAGCTCTGAAATTATGTGAAAACCCCTGCCAACTTTTCGTATATGAAAAAGGAACAGACGAGTTAGGTTTTACCAAAAGGCAAGTCTGAGACTGGTTTTGAAATGCAAAGGTAGATAAGAAAGTCTTGACAGACACTCAGTGACTGAGGACTTGAAGGTGTTCAAGTCTAAGCTAAGAAGACCCCGAGGAAGACCATGAAAAAGGCTATCTGCTGTCACTAGCAAGTTAGCCTGGATGATCTTCATGATTTATATTGTCTATCTTTAGTAGAGCATTTGCAAAGTACATATAATCCATAAAGTATATATGCTTTTTCAAGAACTACAAAACAAAATAAGTACTTAAGAATGCTTGGATATGTCTTTTTATTATATTTTTAATTTTAAAAAATTGCCATTGGGCCTGCACACTTGCCAGAGAGAGAGAGAAAGTGAGAGAAAGCTCCTCAAATAGAGCATCATCATGCCATGGTCCCCTTTCATCCATTTCTCTGACCTGTCATGCCTTTGCACACACATGCACATGTGCCCAGTATGTTTTCAAGCCACTGGGGCTGGAATTCTAACTGCAGTTGGCTATGTCGGCCATGTGGGATCTGGCTCTCTATGCAAGAGGTTTAATGCTGTGTTACGAGACTGGCCTTGGATATGCCTTTCTGCTTGCTAAAATTCAGTCATAAGTTATGCATTCACACAATAAATATTAATGGTAACGTGAAGAGAGACGGATAAGGTGCTGGCTTTGCAGGCTGAGGACCTGCAGTGCAAGACAAGCTGACCTGAGTCAGAAAATTCAGTAAGAAGGATGGAGGTTTTTTTTTTTTTTTTTTTTTGAAGAGGTTTTCGCTACAGTGCGCATGCACTCGCCAGACAGACAGAGAGAGACAGAGAGACAGAAAGCGAGAAATCACTCCCCCGGGGGGTTGACCACACCGCAATCCCTTCTCCTCCATTCTCCTCTCGGGATCTTGGGCACGCACGCACACGCGCCCGGCGTGAGTTTTAAGCCACCAGGTCCGGGACGCGAACCATGGTCAACTACATGGGAGTCCAGCGACAGAACCATTACACTAACTGCTGGTCCCAGCAAATAGCTTTTCAGTTTGTCAATTCAACATACTTTTTTTCCTTTCCCTGCTCCCCTGCCAATTTCGAAGTGACATAGTCAACCTATAGCAGTTAAGAATTTATATATCTAACTATAGAAAAGGTATGGTTATAATATAGAATAAAAGATAAAAAACAGTACATCTGTGTAGAGAACTTACCATGAATGAAGCTTATAGGACCGGATGTAGCTCTGGGTGAATAAGTGAATGAGTGCTGAGAGAATGAGAAAGCCTAGGATTTTATGGTACAGGATTGTAGACTTAATAAATGCTCTACACCTAAAGTATGCTAAATATGTAATTTTTTCTTTCTTAAATAATAAATTAATCTGAATTACTTTGAGCCTTTTACTTTATTAACTATCAGTTTTAAAATTTTTGACTCATTTGTAGTAACATTAAACTTAAAGCATGAAGACATTGCACGTACTTAGCATTTAGCTATATTTAGCACATTTTTCTTCATATTCTCACTTTATAAGATTTTTTAAAATTTTTATGCTTTTTTTTTAAAAAAAAGTTTTAAACTAGTTTGCTAAAAACTAAGACACAAAATCACACATTAGCATAGGCCTTAATAGGGTCAAGGTCATCCTCACTGTCTGCCACCTCCACATCTTTCCCATTGGGAGAGTTATGATGAGGAAAATACCAGGAGAATAAATTAGAAACAAGAGAAGATGATACAATCAAGAGACCTAGGATCAGCAGATGGGGAGATGGGGTAATGTTGTCTCTGGACTCCCACGTAGTTGACCATAGTTCATGTCCCAGATCAGCAGCTTAAAACACACACCAGACGTGTGTGTGTGTGCATGCCTAAAATCCCAAGAAGAGAACGGAGGAGAAGGATTGCAGCATGGCCATCCCCGAAGGGGGTTGATTTCTTACGTTCTGTCTCTGTCTCTATCTCTTCAGCAAATGCATGCACTCTATAGTAAAAATCGTTCTCTAAAAAAAAAAAAAAAAAAAAAGAAGCCAAATGGTCAACCCAGGTTCAGATCCCAAAGTGACCTAAAACATGTTGGGCATTGACCTGTACCCAAGATCCTGACTAGCTGGAAGCCTGGGGAAAGGAGATCAGGACATGAAGAAATCTACTGAAGGTATTTCACTCTCTCTCTGTCTCTCTAACATTGTGCATGTGCACACATGTTCTCTTATGACAGAAATGAAATAAACTTAAAAGAAAGATGTGGTAAACATGAAATGCATGAGGCTGCTACCAGTATAACATATCATACCAATTACAATAAACTTTTTTTTTTTTTTTTTTTTGCAAAAAGGTATATGCGCTTGCCAGAGAAAGACAGACAGAGAGGGACAGGGAGAAGAGGAAGCACCCTTCTATGGAAAATAGTCACATTGCAATCCTTTCTCCTCCATCTCTCCCTCTTATTGGGATTTTGGGTCTACATGCATGCACATGCATCTAGTTTCTCTCTCAAAATGCTGGATCTGGGGCTCAAACCACTTGGCCATTTGGGATTCAGGTAACTTAGTCACCATGCCACAGAACCAGCCCTACAGTAAACATTTTTTAATAAGTAGAAGGGGTTCATTGTAAAATAATGATAAAGTGGTGATAGTATATACACAAATCAGTCATTTATTATCAAGTATTTATATGATATATAATTATATATGCATATACTTTTCATGACTGGCAGTGCAGTAGATTTGTTTATGCCAGCAAACTTGTGAGTAATGCATTGAGCTAAGACATTATGATGGCTACAATGCCACTAGGTGATAACACATTTTGAACTTCATTATAATCTCATGGGACTACTGTCATTGCAGTCTCATGTTGATCAAAATTCCATTAAATGGGGCATGACATCATTACAACGAAAGACTATCTGATCCTCCAATCTGTATGAAGATGGAAACTTATTTTCCCTTTTTAGTGTTGTCTAAACTCTTTCAGTCTCTAACCTGGGGAGCAGAGGAGAGACAAATCATTATTTATTTATGATATTTTGCTATTGATCTGTTAAGAGTTCTGCCTCTTTTTTTCCATAGCACACTCCTCTATTTTCTCAGTCTCTCAATTCGTTCTTGGTCTTTTGCACCTAAACTGGACCTTGAATAATCAGGAGCACCTGTTTTTATTTTCTTTTGCTAGTTTATTACATGTGTACAAAATGGCTTTAAATACAAAAGCCTGGATCAGAGTGGCAGACATCATCTCCACATCTAGCAATTGAAATTCAAGGGAAGCATTTGAGTGGTGGATACCATTATTTAGTAACAGTTCCTTAAATTCTGCTTTTATTCAAAATGAAGGAAACTAAACTTGGACATTGAATTTTTAAGATGTATTGATGTAACTATCATATCATGTAAAAAAAAATACTTAGCTGGGTAACTGTAAGAAAAACACATTTAAAAATATGAAGGTCAAGTTCTATAAAGTAAAAACCTATTGGGTATCCCCAGTCAGTTCTCAGAACTTAACCTTTGCATTCCCTTCTGGGAAATGCTGATCCACAGAACGCTGACCAGAACCACTACTGAAAAAAGAAATTAGATAATTTGAGAAAAGGAAGCATGCACACACACACACACACACACACTAGATAATTTGAGAACAGGAAGCATGCACACGCACACACACACACACACACACACACACACACACACACATACCTTTCTCTAAAAACAAGTTTTTACCTAATTTTATTTTCTGGTGCATTCCCCTGTGATTTTCCTGAGAACAACGTCTCCAGACTTATTAATGACCTGTTAATGAACTGACACAGACTGTACTTATGTAAATTATGGAGTTGCTGAACCTAGACCTAAAGTTTAGTACATTTCAAGGATATGAAATAAATCATTCTGATTTAATAACTGTCACCTGTTTGCCCATCACATTGTGTTATCTCATAGCCCCTCCACCTCGATGATTGTCATAGGTGACTTTGGAATCCTGGACATTTCTAGAGTTTACTAACCTATGTTCTCAATGCACTGGCTTCTCAGATCAAATTCTTTCAAGGCTCTAATATGAGTAAAAATGCAAGGTGTCTAGATTATTGAAGTCTTGAAAATTGAGGTTGAAAGTGAGAAGAAAGAAGAGTTACTAACAGTCAGCTTTTTACAATGAAGAAGGTACTGGTATAGCCTGCCATTCTCTGTGTGAGAGAAAGAATTTGAAGGATAGAGTGGTAAAGAAGGTGTAGCATTCCAGACATTCACCCACAATAGCCAACCACTCAGCAAGTATTCCTCCAGCACCCACAACTAAAGTGATCAATGTTTGGGCCTAACTGTACGCCACATATGTAGGCCCCTATCATTGAGAAAGCCAAAAAGGTAAAAATCAGCCTTTCCCAAAGTATATGCTAGGAAAATTAAACCTGATATTATTAAAATTATCTATCATGCAAAGTCAAGAGGTATTTTTCTCTGTTCTGTATTGATGAAATACTTGTAATTAAGGAAAGTAAGACTTGGCGTCACCAGGTGCTACAGTGATTAAGGCACCAGACACCCACGTGGCTCACAGCAGTTTGATTCCTAGACCCAGTGGCTTGAAAAATCACGCTGGGCACATGTGAGTGCATGACCTAAATCCCAAGAGGTTAATGGAGGAAAAAGGATCGCTTCTGGGGGTTTATTTCTGACTTTCCTTCTTACTGTCTCTATCTTTCTCTCTGAAGCACATGCACCGTATGGCAAAAAAACAAACAAACAAACAAAACAAAAACAAAAACAAAGAAAAAAAAAACACCACACACACACACACAAAACAAAAACTTAAAAAATAAAAAGGAAAATAAAATAAGAGTAGAAATAATACAAATAAATGTTTCTACCATAAAAGTCAGAAGAATTAGACATTTAACCAAGAAGAAAGGAGTTGATATTATGATACATTTATTGTCCTCAGGCAGTATCTAGAAACAATTTGCCAGGGAACTTCAGCTACAGTAAACCAAAATCTAGGTTATATGAACAGTTTGTATTTTCCAATTAGCCTGATTCTTCTAGCATGTAGACGGCACCCTGAAAAGCAGCCAAGGGCATTCTAGAATTTGGCGAAACCCAGCTTGGCCACCTTAATCTTTGTTTTCCATCTGATCCTAACATTTGCTTCTCTGCCTCTTTCACTTTCTGCTTTTTAATAAATTTTTTTTTTTTTGGAGAAGTTTTTGCTATAGGGTGTGTGCTCTTGCCAGAAGGACAGAGAGAGACAGAGAGATAGAAAGCAAGAAATCATCCCCCAGAGGGAATGGCCACGCTGCAGTACTTTCTCCTCTGGGGATCTTGGGCACGCACGCACACATGCCACGTGTGAGTTTAAGCCACCGGGTCTGAGAATCAAACCATGGTTGACTACATGAGAGTCCAGCGACATGGCCATTACACCAATTGCTGATCTCTCCATTTGAATAAATTTTTAACTAAGTTTTTGACAAAGCAATAGAAGAAAGACTGATAAATATAGATCAGAAGAAAGGGCAAAAGTGAAACAGTGAAAGCTGTAAAGAAGCAGTAAAAACGGGGTAATTTTTAAATTTTATGTTTCCTTACCAATCAACAGTGATGTTGGTCTTCCTACAGTCCTCACTATATCCAATCCACTTCTATCCATAATTCTTTGTTCACTCCTCCTTTCTTTAGCTCTTGGCTTCACTATTGATTAGAGAGTCCACATTGGCTTGTTCCCTATTTATGTCCTTTCATTCTTTTCATAATGCCTTGGCTAAGAAATGGGAATTTAATATAAAATGTACTACAGTGCATATAGTCCATCTACCTACAAAAATAAAGAAAGATGCTGGTACACAAAGAAGGCCAGCATTTGTCACATGACTCCGCCATAAGACACGTGGGAAGATATGTACTGCACATGAACCAAAACCAGCAAAAGGTCCACGGTTATGGCTTTGAAGACTTTCCTACTCTGATTTTCCCCTGGCACACAATCACATTTAAAATCAAAAGTAAGAAGTGAGGGGCCAACAGGTGAAGTAGTAGTTAGGGTATTGGACTCCCACCTGGCTGACTGCAGTTCAAATCTTGGATCTGAAGGCTTGAAACTCTTCCTGGGCAAGTATGCATGCATTCCCAAAATCTCAAGAAGAGGATGGAGGAGAAAAGATTGTGGTGTAGCCATTCCTCAGGGTGGGAGGTGGGGGGGCGGACGGTGATTTCTTACTTTGTCTCTGGTGAGTACACACACTGTACAGACAAAAAATTTCTCTAAAACCAAAACAAAACAAAAACTCAAAAGTGATGGGGTCAGCAGGTGGCATGGTGGTTAGGGCACTAGACTCCCACATAGCTGAGTGCAATTTGAATCCTACACCTCGAGGCTTGAAAATCACACCAGGTGCATGTATGCGCATGCCCCAAATCTTAGGAGGAGAATGGAGTAGAAGTGACTGTGGTATGGCCATTCCGTCTGAGGGGTGATTTCTCACTGTCCCTCACACTATCTCTTTCTGGTAAGCACATGTGCTCTATGACAAAACCAAACCAAACCAAAACTTAAATGGTAAATTATGAGGAAAAGTAGTTCTTACATGAAAGATGTCAGTCAAAGGAAGAACCAGTCAGCTGATATGCCAAAAAAACCCCACACACACAAAAGCAATATTTCTTAATGATCAAACTGCTGATTCTAGCTTGCTTTCAAATCCTCCTTGTACTATTTCCTCACTGAACGACCTTGCGCAAGTCACTTAACGACTCTGTACTTCAGTCTCCTAATCTGTGAAATCGGTGTAACAGCGTCAGCTGTTTTCAATTTTTGGTAAAGATTAAATTATGAAAAGTGTTTAAAACTGGGACCAGCAGTTAGCGTAATGGCTATGTCGCTGGACTCCCACGTAGTCGACCACGGTTCGAGTCCCGGACCCGGTGGCTTAAACTCACACCGGGCACGTGTGCGTGTGTGCCCAAGATCCCGAGAGGAGAATGGAGGAGAAGGGATTGCGGCTTGGCCGTCCCCACTGGGGGGTGATTTCCTGCTTTCTATCTCTCTGTCTCTCTCTGTCTGTCTGGCGAGCGCACGCGCCATATAGCAAAAACCTCTCCAAAAAAAAAAAAAAAAGTGCTTAAAACTCAGCATCAAGTTAGAACTATACTAATGCTATTATTTTAACATATGAGGTTATTACACACCAAAAACAGGAACATTTTTGGACATATCATTTTATCTTAGCTCAGTAAAATAGTTCATGCTCATAATAAAGATTTAAAATATCACGAGTATATTAAGCAATACATAGTACCTTTTGTTTAACATAATAAACATTTAATTGTTTTAGAAACTATTTTAGAAATGACTCAAAAGAGAAGCTTAAACAGGAAACACTTTGTTCACTCCTGAGATACACTAAATTATAAATTCCTTTAGGAAAAAATAACAGAAAGGATTACTTGCCAATTTCCTAGAAAAGTGGTGCTACATGAGAAGATTTAAATGGGAGAAACATAGTCAGTGACCAACATAGTCAGTGGTTAAGCTCTGTTCCTAGGGAACAAAATACCACGTGGTCTACCTTGGTTTGAATCCTGACTCTGGCAGGTTGAAAAACATACCAGGCACTTTGCATGCATGCCCCAAATCCTGACAGGATGGAGAAATGGAGAAAAAAGAATTGTTCCATGACTATGCCCCATTATAGGACACTTTCTTTCTCTCTCTGGTGAGTGCATGCATTAAGTGTAAATTTAAAAAAAATAGAGAGATGGAAATATCATTGCTGCAAAAGGAACATTTACTGAGAAAATGTGCTTAGTAGTGACAGAATATAATAGGGTAGTTTAGGAATAATAATCCTCAGTAAAAGATAGAACACATGTGGAGCTTCTATTTTTGAGGTCTTCAAGAACTTACTTGCAATCACCTAAACACATTTTTGTGTTAACTAGACTCTATACGAAGTGCCAGTTGTGAAATATATTACATACAATATAATATCCATTGTTCAATATTAAGGAACTATCAAGCTTATAGGGAAGAAAATCTTAAAAAAAAAAAAATCCCTTGTGATATAGAGCAATAATTGCAAAAAGATATTTATACTGGGGCCAGCAGGTGGTGGAGTGGTTGAAGTGCTGGACTCCCACATGACTGACCATGGTCTGAGTCATGGACCTGGTGGTTTAAAATTCATGTCTGGTGCATGTGCATGTGTGCCCATGATCACAGGAAGAGAATGGAGGAGAAGTGTTTATGGCGTGACCATCCCCGGGGAAGTGATTTCCAGCAAGTATGCCCAATAGCAAAAGATCTCTCTCTGAAAAAAAAAAAAAAAATGATGCTAAACTACTGTGACACAAAATAAGTCATTCTTCCATGGGAGTAGGCACACTTTCAGAGGGAGATATAGTGGTTTGAATAGTGCCCTCTTAAATTTATGTTCACTAGGAATTGGTGATTTTGAGTTTATTTGAGAATAGGGTCTTTGCAGGCATTATGATGCAAATTATGGAACTGGGAGGTGGAACAATGGTAATGGCATTGGACTCACATGGACAAGGACCCAGGACCTTCCTAAGCAGGATGGCACACACATATCCTCTACCCAGGCTGTCTGGGACTTGGGGTGGATCTTGGCATGGGAACTTTACTGGGGTTGTTTCTCTCTTTCTCTCTCTCTTTCTCTTTCTCTGTCTCTCATGGAAGAAAGAAAGAAAAAAAAAATCTTTGAAAAATCATTAGTTATGGGAACCAGCACTTAGCATAATGGCTACGTTGCTGGACTCCCATGTAGTTGACTGCAGTTCACGTCCCGGACCCGGTGGCTTAAAACTCACACCAGGCGTGTGTGCGTGCGTGCCCAAGATCCCGAGAGGAGAATGGAGGAGAAGGGATTGCGGCATGGCCATCCCCCCCGGGGGGTGATTTCTCGCTTTCTGTCTCTATGTCTCTCTGTGTCTGTCTGGCGAGCGCACACGTCCTATAGCGAAAACCTCTCAAAAAAAAAAATCATTAGTTATGATAAGATCATACTGAATTAAGATAGGCCTTAAATCTAGTCACTTGTGTCCTTTTAAGAACGGTAGAAATACAGAGGTGTATGTGCACATGGAGAAAAGAAGACCACATGAAGGTAGAGGCAGAGATTGGACATGTGCTACCACTAGCCAAGGAATGTAAAGGCCACTACCAGAGAAAAAAAGGAAGGATTCTCTTGTAGAGTAAGTCACTGTGAGCTCACCACCTACTGAGTTTACTTTATAGTTCTATGTTCAAGAAAGCACACGTGCCCAGTGTGATTCCCAAACTACCAGGTCTAAGACTCGAACCATGCAGTTGGCCACATGGGATCCAATGCCTTAACTATCCACCTGCTGACCCAAATTTCTGTTGTTTGTAAATCATCCTGTTTGTGATCATTTGTCATAACATCCACAGGAATCTAATTCAGAGGGGCTTCATGGAGTAAAGAGGGCTTGAGCTGCGTTTTGAAGACTTTATATAGAATTTGGTTCCAAGGATCAGAGGGAAAAGGTAATGGCATGAAAATAACTAGGACATGTTTAGCACGTTGAGTGTAATGTGGCCTGTTTAAGGAACTGTAGTGTCTTTACATAGGTCGAAACTAGAAATCCTAACTACAGGGTAGTACATATATCTGCTTTGCACCTGGTCTTTACAAGAGATTTTACAAAAATCTTAGTCTGCTTGGAAATTTGCTTCAAGATGAAAGTGAAAGACTAATTACAGATAAGAGCTATCTCCCCTACCCCCTAATTGTGCCGATAACTTCGTATTAGTCAATATTAACTATATTAATTCTCTTATACTTTTTAACTCACCCCTCCACACCCTCCTAGTTGCTCCAGTATATTAGATCTTGATTGAATCCTTGAATATATTTGGGTCCTCCTTTCAAGAAATCCTTCACCAGCTACTGCCTTCCCCACTAGACTCAGCTAGTACACATATATCTAGACCTGTACATATCAGATTTTTATTTCCCATTTTCTAGTTTTCATGCTATCTAAATTGGGCCTGGAAGGTTACTAGGCAGGTATAAAAGAATTCTGTAACACAGATCATAGTAATATGTGATGGGAACATTGTATTCTAAGATCTCAAAAGTCAAGAATTTTCATTTGGGAAGTGAAAAAAAAAAAAAAAAAAAAACCCAGAAATTTGGGCCAGCAGGTGGATAGTTAAGGCACTGGATCCCACATGGCAAACTGCATGGTTCAAGTCCCAGACCTGGTAGTTTGGGAATCACACTGGACACGTGAGCATCTGTAGCCAAGATCCTAAAAGGAGAATGGAGAAGAAAGGATTGTGGTAAAGCCATCCCCATGGGGGATGATTTCACAATTTCCCTTTGTCTGGCAAGCACACACACACATCCTACAGCAAAAACAAATATAACTATATAACAAATATAGAAAGATATGAATTCCTCCACAAGTTGAAGGAATAGAAGTTGTGAATGCCACCTCCATCTTCCCAGCTTTGGTTTCCATTTATTTATTTTTCTCCCTTCTAAAGGAAGATTAGATGAAAAGAAAAATAATTATCAAGAAATCTTACACACAAGAAAATGATGAGATTTTTAGTTTTGGATTATGTAATTCATAGAAGATATTCCCTTCCTTGATTATGGTTGGAAACAATTCGAGAACTCTTACAATTCATAGCAGGAGAATACTCCATCTTAAAGAGTTGTATACCTCCATGGGTGCAGTGTCTGAGCTTTCCCTTCAGAGTGGTCACCCATACTGTGCCCTTGTCAGACAGGTTTTTATGTAAGTCACTGTAAGGTTAGTTCAAGGAAGCTCACCACCTACTGAGTTTACTTTATAGTTCTATGTTCAAGAAAACCTTACTAAAAATATTCAGGCAAGGAATAAAATAATAACCAACAGAATGAGTCTCCAAATCCTCCTTCATATATTTCTTCTCACAGTCCCACCTGGCATTATTCTGACTTCTTTGAAAACTTTATGGAATTTGGCAAGCTTATACATTCTTCAGGTGCATATATTAGGAAAAAAAAAAAGGTCTTTGCAAGCAAAGGATATAATAAAATTATTTTTCTTTTCTCTCCAAATAAACTATGAAGAGTTTCTACTGAGACTGAAACTATAGGTGGATGGTAATTATTTCATCACTGGAAAGTTCTAGTAGATATTTGGCACATTGATGTTTTTAAGTTAAAACAAACTATTTTGGAGAATGCCTCATTAAAAATTTCTGCAGAAATTTTTATTTACAATTACTTACACACTTGTCAGCAATACATTTTTTTGTTTACTCCTTTAAAAGATGGCAGTTAAGAAATAATGAATTATCAGAAAAAACTTAATTTGAAGACAAATTATAGCTTGCCATTTAATTGTCTAGGCTTTCAAAACTAATTTCAATAATAATTAAACTCAAGTTTGCTCATATCAATTAGTTTACTATCACTATAGGCAAATGGATGTAAGTTTGTTCTTTTCCAAAATAGTCTTACTGTCTGGGCCTGCGCATTATATACCCTCATGTGTTTGGAAGTAAAATTTTACGGGTGATGGAAGGCTGAGTTGGGATAAAGGCTAGAAGAGCCATACGGAAGACTTCAAATTAACCAAAGAAAAACTAACTTTAAATCATTTGCTCCTTCTTTATAGTGCTGAGGACAGAAGGCCAGGTAGACAGATCTTTATCATTCATTTTCCTTGAACAGTGCCATACTCTCCTCTTCACCCTCTCCATTCTTTTATTGAAATAGCCATGTGCAGCAGAACTTTCCTAGCTGTGAATGGGGCAAGAATTAGAAAACAAAGTTGGAAATTGAGGAAAGAAAAAAAGACTAGCTACTGCAAAAAGGGACAACATGCAGAGAGAACACAGCAGAAAGAGGACCTCAAATGGTTAGTGGGCAAAGAACACATGGATTTCTTGAAAAAGGCGCTAGAAAGTAAGGTGGGGAAATATGAAAATTTCTCATTAAAAAATTATGATTTTGGTGATCTTAAAGGATAGAGAACTCACAGACAATGAAGTTACATATATGTAATTAAAAAATACTGGACCGGGTTAGTGCTGGTCTCCCACAAAACCTACCATGGTTCAAGTTCCAGACCTGGCACTTGCTTTCACACTTTCTGTCTCTCTCTCTCTCTCAATAGCTCTCTCTGTCTCTCTGGTGGGGGTACATGCCCTATAGCAAATTAGAAATAATAAGTAAAATTAAATATTTTTTAAAAAATGTGGCCAGTTGTCATGGCACAAAGAGAAGAATACTTGCTGGGCGATGCTGAAACCATGTGGAAGACTGCAGGTGGGATTCTAGGTTGCCCCAAACAAAACATGCTGACATAAGTGCACACCTGTGATCTTAACTGGATGTAAGGCAGGACAGGGATTATGTGCTGATGGTATTGGCCTTCCAGTGCAAGCAGCTCAACTTGGGTTTGGTCATCAAGCTAGACCCACGCCAGTCCAGTTATTTTATAATTTGATATTATTACTGTATATCTATTCATATGGCTAGCAACAACAATAAAACATCTTAATTTATATAAATCTAAGAAGAAAAAATAAGCTAATCAACATAGTTTTACCAGGCCTTTCTCAATTTATCAGGCCAACCTGAAAAGTTCCATAAATGCCCTGAGTCTTTGGGTGTGTACGCAGCTCCTTGACTTGAAGAACTTAATGTGAAAGAGGAAAGTGCCATAAATATCCTACCAAGGCCAGCTCACTGGAGGAAAAGAACTAAAAATATTGAAGACAATGATGCTATTTTTCTGTTGTTTCTCAGGTGTTTTGGCATTTAGAATATCTAAATATGTGTGGCAAGAGTTCTGATTATCACAGCAACTGAGAATGAAGATAAGAGAGTGAGGGCCAAGTAAAGACAGAGACTGAAAAACATAAAATAAATTGAATATGAAGAATAAAGTATAAGGGATTGAAAAATGGCTGCCCTCTACTCTTCTAGGTTCTATGGCTGGGCTATGAATTAAATTAACAAAAGACAAATCAGGAGGAAACAACAAAAAAAGCATACTTAACTATAAATGTACACATAGGAGTCTCACAATATGAGAACTATAGAAAGACCAGATGACTGAAACTTATGTGCAATCCTGAGCTGCAGAAAGGAATAGGGCCTGGGAACTTCCAGGGGGCTATAGGGACACAAGTTGCAGAAGGGTGAGAGGAAACATTAGATAAATAAAGCTTGTCTTGATATACAGTTAAGTCTCTTAGGTAATAAAAGTTGAAACAGCGTCCTTCTTGATAACAATATTTTTACTAATGTAGATTTCCCTTATAGATATAAATTTCTCTACACAGCTCAGCTTTCCAGAGCTACTTCTATTTCTAATATATCTTAGAATAACTACCTTGAATTATGACAAGTATATTTGGGGGTGACATATCTGGTTACTAAGATCATGCTTTGGGTTAGTGTATCCTGAGCCCTGACAAAAGTACTTGAGAAATTTATTAATAAACAAAACACATTAAAATATGTACTTAATGAAGGGAATGATAATACATATGATTTGAGAATGGTGTTATTATTATGTTCTTTTAACTGAGCAAAATCTAATTTTACATTCTGACTTTGTTCTAATTTTGGTAGAAGTTGCAATAATCACTCAGTTGGAAAGACACTTGCGCATTCAACTTTATTGCAGCATTATTCACAACAGATAACATTGGAATTGACCTAAGTGGCCAACAACTGATCACTGGATTGAAAATGTGGGACACAGCAAAATACTACTCAGCCATTAATAACAAACAAAACTGTCAGTCAGTTCAAACTGAATGGATAAGAAGGTTTAATGCTAAATGAAATAAGCCAGACTACAAAAGACAAATACAGTATGTCCTCACTCAATACACACAGATACACACACACACACACGTATATATGTCCACATTTTATGAAAGAAATTGAGAGTTAATGACATAAAAGTAGAGAGGACAAGTGTAAATATCAGAGACCTTTTGGGAAGAGGGTGAATGGCAAGGGATCAGGAAAAAAAGCATTTAATAGACACAAGAATATAAGGATCTTTGTTGAAAAAATAAATGATAAGACTCAATAAAATGTCGAAGACATGTCTATTTTTCCTTAAGTTTCTCGGAAGCACATTGAACCTCCAGGCTCTGCCTCTCCATTGGCTATGAAATTAACCCGTAGCTTCTTTGTAGTCATCACTAAGAGATACCCAGAGACTGCTGAGAGATACCCAGGGACACTTCAAGTCTCCTTTACTCTCTCTGCCCAGGAATCAGAATTCATCCTTATTAATTCCTGAACATGTTTCATTATTACCTCACCAGATCTGTAGAATCTGCCTATTTCTTAATAAGTTGCCTTCCCACCCTAAACTTATTGCTGCTGGGGTCTTTGGTACTCAACTTTCCATTCATCTGTCTGGACTCTGGAATTCTCCTCTAGATGTCATTGTCCACGTCCATTCCTGTCGTACTGCTGAATATGTCTTAGTGAGTTCTAAAGCAAGGAAGAAATATCTGCATTCTACTACAAAGTTGATGAAAGAGAGAGCAAAGTAGACTATATAAATAAAAAAATAATATATTTTAAAAAAGAGAAGGTAATGGGGCCAGCAGTTAGCATAATGGCTATGTCACTGGACTCCCATGTAGTCGATCGCGGTTCGCGCCCCAGACCCAGTGGCTTAAAACTCAGGCTGGGTGCGTGTGTGTGTGTGCCCAAGATCCCGAGAGGAGAATGGAGGAGAAGGGATTGCGGTGTGGTCATCCCCCCTGGGGGGTGATTTCTCACTTTCTGTCTCTCTGTCTCTGTCTGTCTGGCAAGTGCACGTGCCCTATAGTCAAAAAAATAAAAAAGAAAAAAAAAAGAAAAAAAAACTCTTAAAAAAAAGAGAGAAGGTAAAAAAGAAAATAGAATATTTTTAAAGAACTCTAGCTGGCTTTTCTTTTTCTATGAATTTCATGCATTTCTTTTTTTATAAAGTATAAATTCTCCTCAAATTTTGTTAGGGTTCTATTCTGATAACCTCATCATAAATCAAAAATATTATGATATGAAGAAAAAATGCAATTACTATTCTCAAAAAAAACATTATAAAGCTGAAAAATCATAGGTCAAGACATTGTATAAGTTGGTAACTATTATCCTTTTTTTTTTTTTTAATCAATAGACAAACTCTTTACCTGAGTCCTCTGTATTCTAAAATTGTGCAAAATGACCTCAAGAAATGAATGTACCCAAATTCTAGATCAGGGGCAGATTTATTTATTGCTTTCCTTCCTTCAATATGATGCTAAAGATGGTAGAAGAAAAAAACATAAAATATCCAGGAATTTTTCTACACATTATCAAGAAATCTATTTAATTACTAATTTTAAGTAAAATGACCCAACTTTTATCAACAGTTACTCTAAACCAGGGAACATCACGGTAAGAATTAGCCAAGCATTCTAGAGGATGTAAATGCTTAATTTTTCTTTATTTTCTCACTACTTCCCCATTATAGAAGAAAAAAACATAAAATATCCAGGAATTTTTCTACACATTATCAAGAAATCTATTTAATTACTAATTTTAAGTAAAATGACCCAACTTTTATCAACAGTTACTCTAAACCAGGGAACATCACGGTAAGAATTAGCCAAGCATTCTAGAGGATGTAAATGCTTAATTTTTCTTTATTTTCTCACTACTTCCCCATTAGTAGTGAAATTCAAAAAAGGAAAAGGGCCTGTATTCATTTTCTTAAATAACTATTTATTTTATTTAATTTATTATTACTATTTTAATTTGGGCACATGCACTCATCAGAGAGTGACAGACTCAGAAAGAGGAAGAGAAGGAGAAAGCAGAAAAGGTGCGGAGTCAACCATGTGGGAGTCCAACATTCTAACTACCATGCCACCATTCATGTTTTGAGGGAACAACAGCCAAAGGGTGACAGAGGTTTGAGAGATAGAGTGGAATTGTAAACCACTTTGCAGCTTTCTTGGGTTAACAGGAATCCCAATGATAAGGTAGGTGCTAAATGGCTAAGAGTTGGTGACAAAGGCTGAATCTCTATCTTTGTTTTAGAAAAAACAGAGGACTACGAAAGTAACCTGTGTACAAAATATTCCTGGTTTTCACATAATGCTGGAGAGAGAGAGAGAGAAAGAGAAAGAGAGATGTGCTTGATGCTACAATCCTCTAGCCTCTGGGGCTGGCAGGTGGCATGGTAGTTAAGGACACTAGACTCCAACATGGCGGACTGTGGCTCTAGTCCCTGACCTGGCAGTGTGTTTTTTCACTTTCTCACTCTGGCGCTGTTCCTTCCTGATCACATTTAAAATAAAGTAAATAAAGTTAAATACAATCATTTTTTTAAAAAAGGAAATTACTCTTGGGAAAAAAGGAATTTAAAAAAAATATATGTATATAATTCTAGAAAAGACTTAAGACTCTATCACTCACCACACACTGGAATGATTCTTATTAATAGCTCTGAAAATTATTTTCTCCAGAAACTCAATAAATATTTTTGGTCCAAGATGACCAGAATTAATTTTTCTTTTAATATTCTCTTTTCCTTTCTCTTCTCTTTATCTTTTCTAATTTAATTTTGTCAAACCTAACTTCACGAGATAGGAAAGTCTAGATTGCATTTTTTTTATGTTTGTACATCATATTATAGCTATTTTTATTCCCCAAATGATGTGTGTATGTGTGTAAGTGTGTGTGTATATGTATGTGTGTGTGTGTTAGTATGTGTGTTTGTCGACATGAAAACTGGGCTATTTGTTGAGAAACTGATTGGCAGCGGAACTAGCATTTTATTTAATATTCCTCATTTTAAAAACACTGGGAAATTATAACTACCTTTTAAATATTTATTCCTTCTATCAAACAATCAAATTTTTGTTCTTTTTTATACTATTCTAGTATTGTGATGTAGTTACATTCTTCCAACATTTTTTAAGAACGGTTGTGTGATCTAAGAATAATACAAACTGTCTAAAGTTTAAAAATCACATTATTCTCAATGCTACAGAATGATTGCTAGCAAATATTTTCCAGTATGTTGTCACTGAAATATCACACACAAGTTGGATGTTGTATAATGCATATGCCAGGAGAAAACCTTATGTTCACAGATTTTGAAAATATAATTTCTAACTTCAACAAAGTAGAAATGAGATACTTATTTTCAGAGTGTGAATTCATTCTGGAAAACTGACAGGATGACAGATGTTAAAATAGGTCCTGTATTCCAAAGTGACAGCCTAGGCTAACAGGAAGCTTTTAAAGTCAGAACAAATCACTTGAAGATACTGACAATTTGCCTTTTTTCCCCTTATTCCTTTCAATATGTTTTGCATGTGCTTACCTTTCCGCAGTTTGGACATGTTCTAAATCAAAAGAACAATAAAATTACATTTCAATTTGTAATTTTTATTTCAGAAAGAAAATGAATTTTCTTTTTCTTTTTTCTTTGAGAGAAACAGGTTGCTAAAAAAATATTAGTGATATTAAAAGCTACCAATGACTGACTTTTCCATTCAGTTCTCTTCTGGGACACCTGCATGCCATCTCTTTAATCGCGTAAATCAGTGAAGTAGGCTCTGACTCCACATTTTACAGATAAGGAAACCGTACACACAGGTACTTAGTGTCCTTAGCTATGACCATGTGAGTAAAAAGCGGTGACACCAAAATTCTTACTGAAAACTGACACAAAACACAAGATTTTTTTATTGCTAATCTGAATAAATGTAATAGTCAGACAATTACTATGTAGGTATAAGGATTCTTATTAGGTTCTGAACTATGAAGAGACTTCAGAAAGTTCTTAAAAACTGGTCAACAGATGGTGAGGTTAAGGAAGCTAGATCCCACTTGGCCAACTGCAGAGAGTGACAGACTCAGAAAGAGGAAGAGAAGGAGAAAGCAGAAAAGGTGCGGAGTCAACCATGTGGGAGTCCAACATTCTAACTACCACACCACCATTCATGTTTTGAGAGAACAACAGCGAAAGGGTGACAGAGGTTTGAGAGATAGAGTGGAATTGTAAACCACTTTGCAGCTTTCTTGGGTTAACAGGAATCCCAATGATAAGGTAGGTGCTAAATGGCTAAGAGTTGGTGACAAAGGCTGAATCTCTATCTTTGTTTTAGAAAAAACAGAGGACTACGAAAGTAACCTGTGTACAAAATATTCCTGGTTTTCACATAATGCTGGAGAGAGAGAGAGAGAAAGAGAAAGAGAGATGTGCTTGATGCTACAATCCTCTAGCCTCTGGGGCTGGCAGGGGGCATGGTAGTTAAGGGCGCTGGACTCCCACATGGCCAACTGCGGTTAGGGCCCCAGACCTGGCGGCTTGCCTTCTCCCTTTCTAGCCTCTGGGGCTGGCAGGTGGCATGGTAGTTAAGGACACTAGACTCCAACATGGCGGACTGTGGCTCTAGTCCCTGACCTGGCAGTGTGTTTTTTCACTTTCTCACTCTGGCGCTGTTCCTTCCTGATCACATTTAAAATAAAGTAAATAAAGTTAAATACAATCATTTTTTAAAAAAAGGAAATTACTCTTGGGAAAAAAGGAATTTAAAAAAAATATATGTATATAATTCTAGAAAAGACTTAAGACTCTATCACTCACCACACACTGGAATGATTCTTATTAATAGCTCTGAAAATTATTTTCTCCAGAAACTCAATAAATATTTTTGGTCCAAGATGACCAGAATTAATTTTTCTTTTAATATTCTCTTTTCCTTTCTCTTTATCCTATCTTTTCTAATTTAATTTTGTCAAACCTAACTTCACGAGATAGGAAAGTCTAGATTGCATTTTTTTTATGTTTGTACATCATATTATAGCTATTTTTATTCCCCAAATGATGTGTGTATGTGTGTAAGTGTGTGTGTATATGTATGTGTGTGTGTGTTAGTATGTGTGTTTGTCGACATGAAAACTGGGCTATTTGTTGAGAAACTGATTGGCAGCGGAACTAGCATTTTATTTAATATTCCTCATTTTAAAAACACTGGGAAATTATAACTACCTTTTAAATATTTATTCCTTCTATCAAACAATCAAATTTTTGTTCTTTTTTATACTATTCTAGTATTGTGATGTAGTTACATTCTTCCAACATTTTTTAAGAACGGTTGTGTGATCTAAGACTAATACAAACTGTCTAAAGTTTAAAAATCACATTATTCTCAATGCTACAGAATGACTGCTAGCAAATATTTTCCAGTATGTTGTCACTGAAATATCACACACAAGTTGGATGTTGTATAATGCATATGCCAGGAGAAAACCTTATGTTCACAGATTTTGAAAATATAATTTCTAACTTCAACAAAGTAGAAATGAGATACTTATTTTCAGAGTGTGAATTCATTCTGGAAAACTGACAGGATGACAGATGTTAAAATAGGTCCTGTATTCCAAAGTGACAGCCTAGGCTAACAGGAAGCTTTTAAAGTCAGAACAAATCACTTGAAGATACTGACAATTTGCCTTTTTTCCCCTTATTCCTTTCAATATGTTTTGCATGTGCTTACCTTTCCGCAGTTTGGACATGTTCTAAATCAAAAGAACAATAAAATTACATTTCAATTTGTAATTTTTATTTCAGAAAGAAAATGAATTTTCTTTTTCTTTTTTCTTTGAGAGAAACAGGTTGCTAAAAAAATATTAGTGATATTAAAAGCTACCAATGACTGACTTTTCCATTCAGTTCTCTTCTGGGACACCTGCATGCCATCTCTTTAATCGCGTAAATCAGTGAAGTAGGCTCTGACTCCACATTTTACAGATAAGGAAACCGTACACACAGGTACTTAGTGTCCTTAGCTATGACCATGTGAGTAAAAAGCGGTGACACCAAAATTCTTACTGAAAACTGACACAAAACACAAGATTTTTTTATTGCTAATCTGAATAAATGTAATAGTCAGACAATTACTATGTAGGTATAAGGATTCTTATTAGGTTCTGAACTATGAAGAGACTTCAGAAAGTTCTTAAAAACTGGTCAACAGATGGTGAGGTTAAGGAAGCTAGATCCCACTTGGCCAACTGCATAGTTTGAATTCTAGACCCAGTGGCTTGGGAAACACACTGGGTACATATGTGTATGTGCCCAAAGTCCAAAGAGGAGAATGGAGGAGAAGGGATTGTAGTGTGGTCATCTTCTCTGGGGAATGGTTTCTCACTTCTCTTCTTTCTCTCTCTTCTCTAATTCTCTCTGTCTCAGCAAGCACATACATCCAATAGAAAAAAATAGGAAAGAAAAACGGTCCTGGAAAAACAGAATACAAGTACAAGTTTTGGTGCAAAAATACTGAAATTCATTCATGCATAATTTTTTATAATATTCATTTTCTGTGAACTTTTTGAAGACCCCCTCATACACAGATAAAAGAGAAAATCTTTTCATCAAAGAGTTTAACAAGCAATTCTGATCTATTCAGCAAATTCACCAAATGTTTCTAAAATTTTATCTGTTTATTTTTAAATGTGCAAACAATAATCTTTAGTTGCTATTATTCTGTCACTTACAATTTACATATCATCCCACAATAGAAATTAACTTCAATCCAATTGTCCAAAGAAATTCTGAATTTGGTTAATCTTTTTAACATCAAAGATGTGTGAAGCCCACATTATAAATGAGTAGGAATTCTCATTTATTTAGCTTGTATGACCAGAACTTATTCAGAGTTCATTTCCCGAGATATTATTTCTAGGCAAATGTCTTCTATCACCTTGCTCAAGGCTGTGTTAATAATCACTTATGATCTCTCTGTAGTGACTTAGTACCTTTAATTAAAATTTTAAAATATATGATTTCCAGACAAGCTGAACAAAAGGTTATGCACATTGAATTCTGTTCTCCATTTATTCCAGCACATTTCCTAAAATAACCACTATATTTTTTTCATATATAATATATATAAGCACACACACACACACACACATACACACACATATATATATATATATATATGTGTGTGTGTGTGTGTGATTTTTTTAAAACTTTAATTGGCACCAACTACACTAAAAATCGGCAGCTAAATCGGGAAGCATTTCTGCTAATGTCCTTTACATTAGGATCAACTTGCTAGAAAAACAATCACAGCATAAATTCTAGTACTAGGAATTTTCCAATTTTCCTTTTTCTTTCCTAGAGCAAAAACAACACATACTCAGAGCGTAAGTATGTATACCACTGTGAAATACTTTGGAAAGAATGTAAGGTAATCTTTCACTAAATCCATATCTACTCCTAGAGCATTGTAAATCAATTCTAAACAAACAGGCATCTTCTTCAGAGATTATGAATTGACTATGGAAAATTCCTCAGTGCAGGAAGAGAAAGTCAAATCTATAAAGACTCAAAATAATTTACTCCTTAAAAACATATTTCCTCAGGACCAGCAGTTGGCGTAATGGCTATGTTGCTGAACTCCCATATAGTTGACCACGGTTCAAGTCCCAGACTCAGTGGCTTAAAGTCACACCAGGAGGTGTGCGTGTGTGCCCAAGATCCTGAGAGGAGAATGGAGGAGAAGGGATTGCACTGTGGCCAATCCCCCTGGGGGGTGATTTCTTGCTTTCTGTCTCTCTCTGTTTTTCTGGTGAGCACATGTGCCCTATAGCAAAAATCTCTCCAAAAAAAAAAAAAAAAGAATGTTTTTCCTAAGAATTCAAAAGAAAGCTATAGAAAATACCTGACTTATGGCCCCAAGGAAAATTAAAAGAATATAGATTCCATGAAATTAACTCAAATATACATGGGAAAGGGAGAATCATATTATAGAAAGGGAAGAAATTCACAATTAAATGAAAGTCACAAAGCTGAATGCTTTAAATGCTTCAAAAGAGCAAAACTCTAGAATATTCTAATGACTAAGCAAAGGACAAATCTGAAGTTGTTATGGAACACCCAAAATGACAAAGAATTCAACGTATCAAGAAAGTATATAATATGTATAATGACAGATGTCAAAGTTCAAAGCAGTGTTCCCTAAATGGAAATTCAAAATAATTAATGCTGACTGACTCTTACATGAAACTAATGCAAGGGATGCTCATATAATCATGCAAAGACAGAAATATAAGATGGCCATATATAATGAATCACTAACCTGTAGAAGAAAAAATGAAGCTGATCTTAAACTTGTCCATGACAGATTACAAAGGAACATTAACTGTGGAGATGTCCAAGCCGGAGGTGGTGGGGGTGGGTATGTGATTTATCTTAAAAGTTAAGCCTCAAACAAGCAGTAGTCAAATGTGATGCTCTGCAGAGACAAGGCACACAGACAGTTTCCCTGTCTGCATCCAGAGAGCTCCCTAATGTGATGTCCATGATGAAGGAACGGCTAAGGCTTGGGGTGGATTCAGGAAAGACCTTGTTAGGGGTTCTCTCTCTCCCTTTCTCTGTCTCACTCTTGGTGTTTCTCACACAGAGAAGATATTAATAAGTAAACTTCATAAGGAGAGACAGAAAAAAAAAGTTAAACAATCTGTACGGCTAAGGCTTGGGGTGGATTCAGGAAAGACCTTGTTGGGGGTTCTCTCTCTCCCTTTCTCTGTCTCACTCTTGGTGTTTCTCACACAGAGAAGATATTAATAAGTAAACTTCATAAGGAAAGACAGAAAAAAAAAAGTTAAACAATCTGTGCAGTCATTAGAGGAGACCAACATGGGTGCTACTGTTTTCCTCGTACTATACTAATTCTTATTTGGACACGTGATTGCATGAGTATGTATTCTTTGTTAATGTTCATTGACTCTTACAATTATGATGATGAATAATTTTTACCTATGTGTGTTCACATTTCAAGACAGTATTGCAAAAGTCAAATATGTTTGCTATAGAAACACATTACAAAGTCCTTATTGCACAGAGGCAAAAATGCAGGCAGAAGCTGGATTTATTAGGTCTCGGGTGAGAATACTCCAGGGCTAGACCTGAGTATGTTGCCCTAGCAACAAGAAGGGTCTCTTTCTATAGCTTCATCCACAAGGGGAGGGTAATGAAAATTCTGTAGGTCCAACTCTGGATAAGAGGGCTATTTCTCAGGCGTTCAGTGGGTCTAGCAGTTGAGAACAATTGCTGACGTGGAGCCAGAATGTGGTGTGACTGGAACACTTTTTCCTGAGGTGTTTGGAGAGCTTATCTTGGACACTTTTCATTAGCCCTCAGGGTATTTACTTTCCTATGAAATCTGCCCCTAAATTATCAGAAACATTCCCCCAATATTTTTTGACCCAGAAATAAATGTAAATTCTTTTCTTTTTTTTTTTTTTAATGGAGATTTTTGCTATAGGGTACATGTGCTCACCAGAGAGACAAAAAGTGAGAAATCACCCCACACCATAGTTCCTTCTCCTCCATTCTCCTCTCAGGATCTTGGACACACACGCACATGCGTCAAGCGTGAGGTTTAAGCCACCAGGTCCAGGACATGAACCATGGTTGACAATGTATGAGTACAGCAACGTAACCATTACTCCATCTGCTGGTCTCTAAAGGTAAAATTTTTTCGAAAAGCGACAAATGAAGACTGTGATGGAGGAGGCAGGTATTGCCTGGCTGTGGTGATTAGATAGGGTTCGTGAAATCAGAATAAAGGGAGACACTTTTCTTTCATTGTACAGGAAGAACTGCTAGTGTGGGAACAGACATGAAGCAGAGTGGCCAGCATTCCTAGAACAGAAAATGGCTTTGAAACAGGGGCCGGGGATCTATCAAATCATGCCAAGTGACCTTTCCTTTGCATTAGTTCTTTGTCCCTCCCGTATAAATTACTAAAACTATTTTCCATCATTCTGAGTCCAACAGCCATGAGGTAATGAGGTTCCATGGTAAAGCAGACTTAGTTTCTTATCAAATATACCTTTTGGCATTTATATCCTAACAATTTAGGAGGCCATTTATCCAATGTACTCTGCTATCTCACTTTTGTGTATTAATCACAAATTTTTTCTAATATCTGGGGCCAGAGGGTGGCACAGCAGTGATGCAAATGAACCCACACAGCCAGGTCCTGGATTCACACCCAAAGGAATCCCTGCACGTGAAGTGAAGGCATTTGCATGTACGCCTGTAATCCAGGCTGCATGAGACTGGGGGAAGATCGAGGCATATACTGTCTCTGTGTCTTTCTATTTCTCTATCTCTCTTTCATGGATAACATAAGTAAGAAGTAAGACTTATGAATGTTTTCTAATATCAAGAGTTCTACAACCATCCAAAAACTTGAGTTACATAATCGGGAGAGCCTGCCTTTTTTTTTGTTTGTTTTTTTTTTGTTTTTGTCTAGGAACTTCCAACTAATAGATCTATTACTGGTTGGGAAAATGCTCATCTTTCTCTTACCATTTTTACTATCTGTCTTCCCTCACTAAGATGAATTCTGCTTAAAGGTACGGACTATGTCCTTATTCAGCAGGTTATGCTTGGAAAATGAGTGATCTCAAAGATTGCTATATAAATGAATAAAGTCTCTACAAACAGTAAGGAGAAATAGTACTTAAGATGATAATGCTTATTTTGAAACATCCTTTCCTTGGACTCTGTAATTCTTGGCATCCATTCAAATAACAAAGAAGGGCTCTCAATAGTTTTAGCCAGTTTCTTTGTTTTATATAATAATAGCTTGACTGTAAGATTCTCTTTTCACAAAAACAGATCTCCCTCTGGGCAGCTATGAAACAATACTTGAAGGGTAATGTTTGATTGTGAAACAATAGAGCTGAGGTTAAAGCCAATACTTCCCTGACACCAATATCTAAATGCAGAGTATAAATTGTCAGAGCACTTTCTTTTCATCCTTTTCAATAGGAGTCAGCATGCGAGCTGTTGGAGCATTGAAGCAAAACTGCAAGGTTTTAAAGGGCATGAAATAATCAGTTGAAACAACAAAAGAAAGTCAATCAACTGGATGTAAGGAGTATAAACAAATGATGAGGGTCTTGTTTAATGAATTTGACTCACTGGGTTACAAAACTGTAGAATCTCAGAAGACTAGAACACTGGGCACTACCTCTTAGCTGAGAGCCACGTCTCTTCTGTAAGTGGTCAACTAGCTTATGTTTAAATATTTCCACTGATGACATTACATTATCTCTTGAAACGTGGCATTGTCTTTTTGTATAGCTCTAATTATAAAACAGTTCTTGGAAATTTATAACAAAAATTTTATAAAGAATATTCAGACATTCATATGACCTTTCTCCCCTTGAGCCACAAGAAGTAAAGCTAATTACTCATCTTTATGATAGCTTCCCACAAGAATATATGTAAAAGAAGGGTATGAAATACTTATTTCATATTTAGGTGCTCTAATCTTTATAGAGTTTAAGAAACTATACAACTTTATTTATTTATGAAGTCACATGCAGTTGCTGGGACCAAAAACTGTCAGAATTGCTGGCCTAGAGCATTCTAACTCTGCTCCAAAATGTATTAATAATGGCTGGGTTTGTAGTCTAGTAATTAAAGGAACTCGATCCCACATAACCAACCACAGTTCTAATCCCAGTCCCAGCAGCTTGGAAAACATATGAGGCACATATGCATGTATGCCCCAAATCCTGACTGGAGAAGAGATTGTGCTGTGACTACCTTCCATGGAGGGAGGGGGCTTTCTCCCTGTCCCATTCTCTGTCTCTGTCTCTGTGGCAAGTTCATGCACCTGCAGATAGCTGTTCTATAGGAATGCATGCCCAAAGTTGCCAAATCTTCTGATTTTAAAGAAGAAGTAATTTTAATAGTATATACTTTGGCATTCTGTTTTATATGGTACAAAGAAGTTAAATATAATTGAATCTGTAAAAAAAACTCATGCTTTGGGTGTGAAATCTCCTAGTTTTTTAAAAGTTGACAATAGATTTGTTATGTTTTAAAGTATCATCTCGGATAAAAAAACAAACAAGCCTGCAGCAGGTGTGTGCCATGAGTCTCTAAAATGTGTCTCCTAAACTAAGTTGTTCTCATCTTCTCCTGGCTGATGTTGTGGTAGGCAGTTAGTTAGTCATGAGCAGGCAGCCCTAAGAGAATAGCAGAAGGACACATGTCACATCAATCACAATTTATCAGGAATTACAAACAGACCCTCCATAAGGTGCCTTTTTCCCACCTAGCCCCTGGTGCCAGGAAGGCTGGGCAAATACCATTTTCATTTCTTGGTACCTGAGGAAGACACACAGGGATGATTGTAAATTTCTCTCTTATCATCCCTTGTAAATAAAAAAAGACCCAACCAAACATTTTGGTCAACATCCTGATTCCCACTGGGACAATAAACTAATTAGACAAACTATCCTAATTAAACATCCTGGCTCACTGGGTATTCAAATTCCTCAAATTCTTTACCTGTCAGAGAGAAGACCAAGCTCAGGAGAAAGCCAGAAAGCCAGGAATTCAAACAATGAACATAGATACTGTGACAAACCTCCCAAGGTTAAGGTTAAATATTCATGACCACCTCTAATAATAAAAATAACACCTAACCAGTTCCAAAGGCAGCAGTTGCCACCTAGCAGCCTGCCCGCCCAAAAGCCTTCTGGGCATACTTCTTTTCTAAAATCCTCCTTTCCTATTAAATTTTATTTTCTACCTACTTTTACTGTGGTTGTGGCTTTATTTTGTACCTTGGACAGGTCTCTAATTTTAGTGATCTGGACCCAAAGAACCAAGGACTTCACAAGGCAGCTCAACACTCTCCCATCCTATGACATTTTCTCTTTCTGGCTTTAGCCTTTGCCTTTGTTAATAGCTGCCCAGCATTTCAGAAGCTTTGTTGAAGAAAGTCTGTATCTGGCTAAGTCCCAGGACTAGGAGTATCAGTATCACTGAGAAACGTGTTGGAAATGCACATTCTCAAGCTCACCCTGGTCCTGCTCAGTCAGAAACTCGGGGGGAGAGGCCTAATATCTTATGTATTATCGAGCCGCAAGGTGTTTTTGTTTTGTTTGAGAGTTTTTTTTCCGCTATAGGGCAGGTGCTCTTGCCAGACAGAGAGAGACAAAGAGACAGAAAGCGAGAAATCACCCCCTGGGGGGGCATGGCCATGCCACAATCCCTTCTCCTCCATTCTCCTCTCGGGATCTTGGGCACACACGCACATGCGCCCAGCATAAGTTTTAAGCCACCAGGTCCAGGACGCGAACCGTGGTCGACCACGTGGGAATCCAGCGACACAGCCATTACACTAACTGCTGGTCCCGCAAGGTGTTCTTGATGTCTACTAACATTTGAGAACTGCTGTGTGAGCCTTTGTTAAGAACACCTGGTTCTGAATCTGAGCTACCTATTAGATTAACATAGGAACTTGCTGAGCTCACTTTTTAAAAACTACAAATAAAACCATTTAATTGGTCTGGGATGGTGTCTGAGCACCAGTAAGATTTAAAAGTGGTTGTAAAGGATAGAAAGGTTTGAAACTCAGTAGATTAACCTATCAAGGAATTAAACTCCAGTTGGCCCTGAGAGAAGAGGGATTTCTCAAACTTAAGAAGACTAAGAGGTGAGAGATTGTGTATTTGGTTGCCACTACATTTTTGGGCTGGGCTGGACTTTAGAAAAGAATATTGATTCCTGGCAGCTCATCATGAGTATGTAGTTTTTGCAGTAGCTCAGTGGGTAACGGCCAAAGATGTAGGAAACTGGGCCTTTCAACGTTTTCTGTACTGCCATGCTGAGATCTGTGTAGAGTGTGAAAATCAGAGAGAAACAATACCCAATAACTATAGAAGGAACAAAGGTAAGATCTTCTCCCGTTCTAATACCTTGGGATACTCACATATTTTCAATAAGACCAGGGACGCTCCAATTACAGTTGAAATTACATAGCCCATAAGCCAAGAATCTAGTTCTCTAGTTTCTAAACTCAAGGTTCCGACAATCAATTTTATGGTTTAATAGACTTTGTAAACTCACAGAGAATGAGAGCATACCCAAGATGCTGTATTTAATATATTACAACATAATTTTTTAAAACCAGTTGCTGAATTTAAATATTTTAAAGTTAATATTTAACATTTTGATGTATCTATGCAAATCAATTTTTTTTTTTTAATTTTAGAAACTAACATCAAAACTGCTTCTTAGCAGTATATCCTAGAAAAAATAGCAACAGGTACATTTATTTAGTCTTTATTTTACTACAGGCAATGGCCTAAATATTCTGAAGATATTAGTTCATAATGGTCCAACCATAATAATTCTTAATGTAAATATGAAGATTCCTTCGGCTAGCCAACCTTTAGTGGCATGGTGTTTAAGGCACTGGGTCCTACATGGCCGTATGTACAGTTTAAGTCTCGGATTTCATGATTTAAAAATCATGCTAGGTACATGTGCACACATGCCCCAAATGTAGGACAGAGACTAGAGAAGGGATTGAGATGTGGTCATCTCCTCTGTGAGGGTGATTTCTCACTTTCTCTTTCTCTCTTTCTCCCTCTCTCTCTGCGTGTGTCTGGTGAGCACATGTGCCCTACAGAGAAAATAAACAAACAAACAAAAACAAACAGCAAAAATGATTCCCCCCAAAAATAAAGGAAAATAGCTTTTATAAATTAAAGCAGACAATATGACCACTAAATTATTACCATCGAGTTATAGTATGCTCTAGACTGATGGATAAGTAGACAGAGAGTTAAAGGTAATTATGTGAGATTTTTATTAATTTGATCATCAAAAAAGTAGAAATATAAAATTGTGACTCAGAATGTATATCACTATGAAAGTAATATGCATTACATTTTTAGTAGAATAATGGTGCAGAACCTATTCATGTATTTAAAGAATAAATAATATTTTTAAGAGTATTAGTAAAAGCCTTTGCAATGGGAGAAGTAGTGTATATTAGAAATTAACCCAGTTAAAGAGAAGTATATCTGAATATTGAAAAATATCAAATAAGCTTTTTAAAATAATAAAAATAGTGATTCAATGAAGTCACTTAATATTTAATATAGAGTAAATAGTAATACAGAGTCTCATGCTGGCACTGGGATGTGTCCTGTGATTGGCCTTATGGAATCGAGCTCACAATGCACAGCACTCAACCACTGTGCTGCACCGGCCTTAAATTAATGTTTGGAGATAGTAAAATCAAGGCTGAGCCACACCAGAACCAACCACCACACCTGTGTGGTGGTTAAGTTGTCTGGATCCCACATGGTTGACTGCATGGTTTGAATCCCAGACCCAGGAACTTGAAATACACATTAGTCATGTGTGCATGCATATCCAAAATGCTGAGAAAAAAATTGGAGCAAAGGGAATTGCTGCTTGGTCACACCCCGCCCCTCTGCTTTCCTACTTTCCCTCTTTGTCTCTCTCTCTCTACGGTGAATGCAAAAATTCTGTAACAAAAATTTATAAGATAATAATAATAAAAAGAAAGAGAAGAACAAAGATATAAATAAAGGGGCCAGGCAGTGAATAGCAGTCAAACAACTGGACTCACATGAAAAAAGTCCAGGGTTCATGTCTCAGAACCTTCCTAATACTGCTAGGGACATGTGTGCATGTGTCTGTGATCGCAGTCAGATCGAATGGAGATTGGATTATCGTATGACGGCCCTATTGTGGATCTTTTTCTCTTTCTCTCTCTTTCTTTCTCTCTCATGTGGAAGAAATAGATGTATATATCTTTAAAAAATTAACATATAAGTAAAAAATCTAAAATTATTTAGCCAAACTCAACATATAATAAATATTTCTCTGGACAAGAAGTGAAAAACAAATGAAAATGGTGATCAGAGACTAAAGGACCTTCAGATCAGGAAGCAGACAGGTGAGGTCAGGAGTCTGGCTTCTGGGTAATGAGGAAGAAAGATCCACTTCCCTGGAATAAGACCAGAGCCAAATTCACCGTTCCTAAGGCTGAGTGAAGGTCGATCACCTGTAAAAGGAGTAAAAAACAATTAACCAAACAAAAACACATGTACAAAAAATACCCCACCAAAAAGATGTCATTGCCTGAGGTATAGTCTTACAGGGAACTATGGACTTAGGAAGTCTGGGGATAAACAGATTTCACTATCAGAACATGAGCCAAGCTGCCTGGTGACTCTGGTTCAGGGACTGCACAAGCTCACCTCATCACATGGCAATACTGAAATACTTTGCAAGAGTATGATTTGGGTTTTGTGATAGAGCTGGATAGAGGGAAAACAACAAAAGTAAGGAGAGAGAGAGAGAAGTGGAAGGAGAAAGACAAAGAGAAGAAAGAAAGACATACATATATTCAAATAAAACATGCATTATCACAGTGTCTAAGCACATGGAGGAAAACAATAACAACAACAACGAAACTATCAAATCTACACTTGAACAAGAAATCTACTGCACATAGATTTAATTACTAAAGGGACCAGCAGTTGGCAAAATGGCTATGTTGCTTGACTCCTATGTAGTCGACCATGGTTTGAGGCCCGGACCTGGTGGTTTAAACTCATACTGGGCATGTGCGCATGCATGCCCACAATGCCAAGAGGAGAATAGAGGAGAAGGAATTTCAGCATGACCATTCCCCCTAGGGGATGATTTATCTCTTTTTGTCTTTCTTCTCTCTCTTTCTGGTGAGCACATGCACCCTATAGCAAAAACCTCTCAAAAAAATTAATTACTAGAATTCCATATACTATTAGAAGAAGTATATTAAATAGTATTTAGGAGCTAAATGTAGACATCCACCAAAAAGAACATTAAATTTGTTTTTTAAAAGTAAAAATGAAACAGGATCAGGTGGATATAAAATAACTAATGAGAAATTTTGAAAAAGGTGGAATATTGTGTTACAAACCTGTGATCTCAATGACTCATGAGTCTGAGGCAAAAAGACTGCAAGTCCAAGACTGCTCTGGACAAAATAGCAAGACTGTCTGAAAAAGAGCTGGGTCTGGTATTATGTGCCTGTAGTCCCAGGTAGAAGGCTGAGACAGGAATATCACAATATGATGAGACCCTGTATTAAAAGAAAGGAAGCAAGAAAAGGGAAGAAAGGAAAGAAAAAAACATCAGAAATAAATAAAATCAATGAAATAAAAATAAAACAAAAGAAATAGTCTCTAAGCTAGGAAGCCTTAAAGAAGTATTGTGCAAATTTAGTATCACTATTAGAATATAGCATGGACAAACATTGAGATAAAATGTAAATTACAGAGTAAGAGACATGAATAAATCAAGACATTTTAAATCTGTTTTATAGGATTTTGAAAAGAAGAAAATGGAGAGATTGTAGAAAGAGAAAATGTCTAAACCAGCAATTGTTGAGAAATTTCCAGAGTTGAAATAAAAAATGTGAAGTCTGAGAAATCAACTTCGTATACAAAAATAAAGACACATCATAGTGAAACTGCTGGAGTTCATGAATAAAAACAAAAATTAAGAATTAGGATCATAAATTATTATTTCAAAGGAAAGAGTTAATACTATCTACAAGCAGTGACAGTAAGAACAATGATAACTCATCAGCAGCAATAAAAGTATGAAGATATTAGTATGATGCCTCAAAAGTACTCATGGAACCCTAATTCAGTCATGTTATCATACAAGAATAAGCACAAAATATAAGCAATTTTAAATACAAAAGACTAATACTTTATCATAGGTCTGATTTAAAAGTATCATGAATTGTTATAGTTTAATAAAACCAAATGTGATTATACATGGAAGAGTTGTGATAAAAGAAACAGTAAGCATAACAAGTTAATCAACTCTGGATTTTAACTATGGACTTAGGAAGTCTGGGGATAAACAGATTTCACTATCAGAACATGAGCCAAGCTGCCTGGTGACTCTGGTTCAGGGACTGCACAAGCTCACCTCATCACATGGCAATACTGAAATACTTTGCAAGAGTATGATTTGGGTTTTGTGATAGAGCTGGATAGAGGGAAAACAACAAAAGTAAGGAGAGAGAGAGAGAAGTGGAAGGAGAAAGACAAAGAGAAGAAAGAAAGACATACATATATTCAAATAAAACATGCATTATCACAGTGTCTAAGCACATGGAGGAAAACAATAACAACAACAACGAAACTATCAAATCTACACTTGAACAAGAAATCTACTGCACATAGATTTAATTACTAAAGGGACCAGCAGTTGGCAAAATGGCTATGTTGCTTGACTCCTATGTAGTCGACCATGGTTTGAGGCCCGGACCTGGTGGTTTAAACTCATACTGGGCATGTGCGCATGCATGCCCACAATGCCAAGAGGAGAATAGAGGAGAAGGAATTTCAGCATGACCATTCCCCCTAGGGGATGATTTATCTCTTTTTGTCTTTCTTCTCTCTCTTTCTGGTGAGCACATGCACCCTATAGCAAAAACCTCTCAAAAAAATTAATTACTAGAATTCCATATACTATTAGAAGAAGTATATTAAATAGTATTTAGGAGCTAAATGTAGACATCCACCAAAAAGAACATTAAATTTGTTTTTTAAAAGTAAAAATGAAACAGGATCAGGTGGATATAAAATAACTAATGAGAAATTTTGAAAAAGGTGGAATATTGTGTTACAAACCTGTGATCTCAATGACTCATGAGTCTGAGGCAAAAAGACTGCAAGTCCAAGACTGCTCTGGACAAAATAGCAAGACTGTCTGAAAAAGAGCTGGGTCTGGTATTATGTGCCTGTAGTCCCAGGTAGAAGGCTGAGACAGGAATATCACAATATGATGAGACCCTGTATTAAAAGAAAGGAAGCAAGAAAAGGGAAGAAAGGAAAGAAAAAAACATCAGAAATAAATAAAATCAATGAAATAAAAATAAAACAAAAGAAATAGTCTCTAAGCTAGGAAGCCTTAAAGAAGTATTGTGCAAATTTAGTATCACTATTAGAATATAGCATGGACAAACATTGAGATAAAATGTAAATTACAGAGTAAGAGACATGAATAAATCAAGACATTTTAAATCTGTTTTATAGGATTTTGAAAAGAAGAAAATGGAGAGATTGTAGAAAGAGAAAATGTCTAAACCAGCAATTGTTGAGAAATTTCCAGAGTTGAAATAAAAAATGTGAAGTCTGAGAAATCAACTTCGTATACAAAAATAAAGACACATCATAGTGAAACTGCTGGAGTTCATGAATAAAAACAAAAATTAAGAATTAGGATCATAAATTATTATTTCAAAGGAAAGAGTTAATACTATCTACAAGCAGTGACAGTAAGAACAATGATAACTCATCAGCAGCAATAAAAGTATGAAGATATTAGTATGATGCCTCAAAAGTACTCATGGAACCCTAATTCAGTCATGTTATCATACAAGAATAAGCACAAAATATAAGCAATTTTAAATACAAAAGACTAATACTTTATCATAGGTCTGATTTAAAAGTATCATGAATTGTTATAGTTTAATAAAACCAAATGTGATTATACATGGAAGAGTTGTGATAAAAGAAACAGTAAGCATAACAAGTTAATCAACTCTGGATTTTTAAAAGTTATAAATAACTGTGTGTATTTTTCAAGAAGGGGAAAAAATGAAACTATATAGAACCATGAGAACATAAAAGGTAGGGTGTAAGCCCCTTCTGTGAGTAAACTGTTAGGATCTCCATCATTGTCAGAAGGAGAATAAAAATAACAATAGACTTATTCAAACAAATATATTTATTATACATGCATCTTAAAAATAAGTGTAATCACAGAAGTTGAAAAAATATAACTAATAGCCTGAAAATAAAGAGAAATATGGAATAAAAATAAATAACTCAGTAAAACAGAAGGTAAAGAAAAAATTTATAAAGCAAAGAAAATAGATAATAAACAGAGAATATAAAAATAGGATTAGAAAATGTATTTCTGTATCAGGAAGCATAATAAATGTAACCAGATCATTGAGTTGAATAAAGATAACGGGGGAAATGTAACAGCTTGTTGCTTACCATATATTCATCGATATGAAAGATAAAAAAGATATTGTAAATACCAATTACAACAAAGATTTGGGATAACAATGTTAATACCAAAAAATATATAAATGAAGGCAAAACACACTCTAAAATTAAAGAATGCAGCAGGACTAGTGGAGAATAAGTTGTCAAGGGGATGTGTGACAAACTCATATAAATATGGTATGTATAATTCTGAACTATATACAATAAAAGTGTTTCACAGGTTAAAAACCCTGTCATTATAAAAGGGAATTTTATATCCTTTTACTATGAACATATAGATCAAGCAACAACATTTTGAATTTTAAAAAGTACTAAAAAATGAACAAACATGATCTAAAAGACAGAAAAATCTAATATTGAAAATGTATTGTTTGCCCCATGTTCTGTGCAAAATTTCACTGAGCTAAGTATTTGTAAAATGTAAAGGAATTCACTTAAACATGAAACCCCATTTTTAGATTTTGTTTCCCTCTTTATCATTTCTTTAACACATTTGCAGTTCATTTTAACACTGAGCAATAGCAAGGGCTAAATTAAAAAAAAAACAGAAAGAAGGCACAGTGGGAAAACATTCAGGACAAATACAATGGCACTGTAGAAAGGTGTTTAGGACAAATAGAATGGAAAAACGCCTCTCACAGAGAAGGAATCCTTGATTCTTCCCTCAGAACCATTGCCACCCACACACAATTTCCCATTATGGATATCCAATTCAAAACCTCCGGAGCCGGTTCTCATGTTCTTTTCTGCTCATTATATCTGGACTATCAGTCATATGTTTGTCAAGTTCTATATTCTCTTAAAAAGTTAAATTAAAAACGTGAGGAACAGGTCCAGTCAGTGGCATAGTGATAAAGCCCATGTGGTTTAAGTCCTGGTTCTGGGAACTGGAAAAATGTGCTGGGTGCAGATTTGCGCAGCCCAAAATCCTGAAAGAAGAGGGGATTGAGATGTGGCCGTCCCCCATGGGAGTGATTTTTCACTTTCCCTCTTTTTGTTTCTCTCTCTCTAGCAAGTGCACATACCATATGGCAAAAACCTAAAAACAGAAACAAAAACAAAACAATAAAAAAGAAGGTTTTCTAGATTTTCCTACTTAGCCTGTGTCTCTGGTTTAGGGCTGATTTCCATACTCATTGGGAAGAAGTCACAGTGCTCCCTGTGACAAAAATTTAAAAACTTTAAAAAGAAGAGTATACTTTAAAAATCGATGTTGTGACCCATAAAGATGCACAACTAAATGTAAATAAAAAGTGTAAAATACTGTAGAACAACACAAATTTTTATAAAATTGATTTTTATGTATGGAAAACATTATTTTAAAAAATCTTTTCTTCTATGATTTAAAATATGTATGTATCTAAAGCATTGACATGGTCTATACTTTTCAATTTGCCAGATTAAACATGCACACATTTCTTCGTCTCCTTACTTAACTCCCAATAAAAGGACAACAGAGGAGTCAAATCAACAAAAACATGTGAAGTGAGAAAAAGAAGGCAGGCAAATGAGAAAAAAAGCCATAAGGCCAAGCTAGGGTTTAGATCCCTGGCGTGGCCTGAAAACACACAGGGAGAGAGGGATTGGGAACAGGTGCACAGGCACCCGGTACCCTGAGGAGCTGGAGGACTGGAAAAGGGGATTGAAGTGTGGCAAGATAGGGTCAAATTGGCTCTCACTCTCTCTTTCC
>NW_006207133.1:286824-345773 GCF_000334495.1 Tupaia belangeri chinensis
CCTTGCATGCACACCCACACACTATCATAAATAAATAAATAAATAGAGAGAAAATTGAAAAATGTCAAAAAGTCTTAGAAGATGAAAATTGGATGGATAAGTAGCAGCGAATTTATGTTTTTAGCTTTTCCATTTATTTAAGTGCCTGTGACAGGATTAACAGCTTATCTGTAGTCTTTCCTCTAGCCTTAGGGATGTTTGAAGATTTAACCCTTGGAAAAATCCTCCTTGAAAGTTCAGTAAGAGGAAAGTCTAGGAATACATTTTCTGTCTCCAAGTAAGTGAAGGGCCGACTGAGGTACTTTCTACCAAATCAAACTTCTGCACCTGCTTGTGGAGATTATTTACTATGTAATCTATTACTGAGAAGAAGTGTGAAATTGATAAATAAGCTGTAATTGAGAAGTAATGAGCAATTGATGAGATGCAGTTTTACCAGGGAATGAAAGCTAGTCAAATACCTCTGAGAGTGCTGCATGACTATGAGGTATAAAGAAAGACACCACTGAGGATGATTTTTCTCTGCTTCATCTCACATGAAAACTTGGATCCACTGGGGACCAGCCGGTACATTTGGAATCCGCCCCTGAAATCATGACACAGCTGCTAACTGTTGCTCTGTCTGGCCTTCTCCTTGTCCTATACCCTTTTAAAAACTAAGTGAACTTGGTACTAGATGAACTTCATTGTGTATCTTGGAATTTTAATCTCAACCTAAATTTATCACAGCTTGTTAAGTGAAGGAGAGTTAATGTAACCTCTAAGCAGGAAGGGAAGCAGGGAGGCTAGTTAGTGTCATAGATCATCAGAAAGTTCCCCAAATTAGAAACATATGTCTTAGTCTGAAGGTAGAGATGTAGGGACTGATAAAAAAGAAGACTGCCCAGAAAATTTTTAAGAATATGCATGCTAACAAGATTATGATGATAATAAATAAATAAATAAATAAGAATACACATGCTTAGGGACCCTATCTTTCTAGGCCAGGCAAGTGTCCCTTTGTTAACCCAAGAGAATTACTTTCTGGATACAAGGCAATATCCCTCCTCTTGAATCCAGAAAGGAAGTTGAGACAGAAGCTTCAGAGGCTTTTGGGATACCAGAACGAACCCAGGCAAAGCTTGAGGCATTTTATTGAAGACAGAGAGACTATATACTGCTCTGCAACGAACTGTGTACAGTCAGCTCTCATATTTGTGAATTCTGTATCCACAGATTCAACCAGTTAAGGATGAAAAATATTCAGAGAAAAGGAAATTGGTTGTGACTGTTAACAATAGTTATTGGTTTTGTTTGTTTGTTTGTTGTTTTTTTAAAATCAGTTCCTAAAGGATACAGTATAACAACCAGTTACATAGCAGTTACCTTGTATTAGGTATTTTAAGTAATCCAGAATAATCTAGGAATGAGTTAAAGTATGTGGGAAGCTATTGCTATGCTTTGAATAATGGTTTGTTCCTCAGGGGTTCATGTGTTGCAATTTGGTCTCTAATGTAATGGCACTGGGAGACAGTAAGCACTTTAAGAGCAATGTCTGCTTTCAATATGGGCAGGCACCTTGCCGGTTGTCAAGACTGGTGTGTAGTCAGTGTACCAAGAGAGGAAGACCTGCCCTCAGTGTGGGTGGTCACCAGCTGGTTGGACAGGGGAAGGATGGAGGAGGTGGAAATGTCTGTTTTCTCTGTCCCTCTCTCCCCCTGTGCCTGCTTACCTGCCCAGTTCTCTGCCTGTGTTGTAATGTAGCACCAGAGGCTGGCTAGATATCAGTCACATGTCCTTGGATATTCCAACCACCAGAATTGTGGGCCCAATAAGCCTCTATTCTTTATAAATCCTCCAGTCTCAAACATTTCTTTTTAGCAGCATGATAATAAATTAATAGAGAGGTGCATAATCTATATGCATATACTATGCCATTTTACACTGACACATCTGAAGAGGGGTTCTGCACTCCCTGGCATGTCAGGAATGACTGTACTCTAATATCCCTTCTCTCTTCTGGAATGTTGGTTGCAAAATTATGCTGGAGATCAGAGGATAGAAAGCACACTTACATCCGTTGTTATTTGGTATTTCCCCAATCAATTTCATTTCATTAGATTATCTCGTGGTGGCCCAAAAGTTGATGAGCCCTCTCTATGCACATAGTTCTTAGAAATTTTCACATCAGAACACATAACACAGGTCAGAGATGTGAAGAATGCTTTCACAGAAACAAAGACTAAGCAAACAAAAAGAAGAGTATGCTTTTCAAGAGAAAGAAAGAGGAATCAGAAGGGAAATCCATGGGGATCAAGGAAATAGAAGCAGGAGACAACAAAGGAGAGGGAAGAAACTCTCACTCCAGAGATGACTAAAGAGATGTACTGGGATATGTGCTGCTCATTTGGCACTGAAAACAGTCGGTACTGATTGGAGGAAGAAAATAGAGTCTTTTTTTTTTTTTTTTTTTTCTGAGAGATTTTTGCTACAGGGCGTGTGTGCTCACCAGAAAGACAGAGAGATAGAAAGTGAGAAATCACCTCCCCAGGGGGCATGGCCACACCGGGATCCCTTCTCCTCTCAGGATCCTGGACACACATGCACACGCGCTGGACATGAGTTTAAGTCACTGGGTCCGGGACTCGAACTGCAGTTGACTACATGACAGTTCAGCAACATAGCCATTATGCTAACTGCTTGTCCCAGAAAATAGAGTCTTAAGAGAAAATATAGCAAGAAAAACAATTGGTACAGATGATTTACCTGATGAGCTTAATGGTATCTGAATGAGCATTTTAGTTCAGAGTCTGGAGATAAATTAATTATAGTAAAAGAGGAATGGGAGCCAATAACACTAGTACTTAATTATTGACTTCACAAAAACATAGTTATAGTACATTTCAGCTGTAATATTAATATCGTTATGTAATGAAGACAGTAATATTGATTTACTGAAAATTATAATATAGTTACAGTGGAAGGTCAAGAGATGGGGAATTTATTACTTCAGGAAAGGTACATGGAACTCAATTATAATATACTACAGTAACAAGTCCACAGATAAAACTATGAGCTTACTTAAGAATGTAAAGTAAATAAAAGAAGTGACCAGATGAGTTTTAAAATGTATTTTAGGGAATAGATACAGGACAAAGTGAGAAAAAGAATTGCCTTTTATGGGGACCAGAAGGCAATCCAGTGATTAACTAGGGCTATCTGTGAAACTAATCCACAAGGCAGGGTCTGTGTTTGGGTTCAGAGACTTCTCTATATCAGCCAGGGACACGAGTGCCCATGATATGGGACTGGTTGAAGCTGGAAGTGAATCTTGGTGCCCAAACTGCCAGGGGTGCTGTCTGTTTCTCTAAATTGTGGAAGAAAGGAATGAACCAATTCAATAATAAAAAATGAGCAGATTTATGAAACAGTGAATTCTTCCACTAATCCTTTTTTTAGATATCACAATGATTAAGTCTTTGGTAAAAAGTATTCATCCTTCTGAATGTAACTCCAGTTTATCACTTAGTGTCCTTTGACCAGTTTAATAAACTTGCTGTGTCTGTTACTTTAGTGAAGTTCATTTCTAAGCACCCCTCATAGAGTTGTTATAAGAGTCTAATGAAAGCACACATAAGATCCATAGTTTCTCTGTCCACACGGATATAGAACAAGTTCATTCAACCTTGGTGCTCTAGGTATTTTGGGTGGGATAAACTTTTGTTTTGGGGAGCCTTCCTGTGTGTTACAGGATGTTTAGCAGGATTCCTGGGCTCTACCCACACAATAACAGTACTAGGACCTTCATTCTTCTAGTCGAGACAACAATGGCTCTAGACATTACCAAGGTCATCCACAGAGCAAAATCTAACCCTGTTGATAAACACTAATATACGCTACATAACATTTCCAGTGGTTTTATTGCTTTCCTCAACCTGCTACCAAGATGCATTTAACAGCTCCTTGATCGATGGTTACTAATTTTACTTACTTTTCATATCGAATTCTGAATAAAGATGCTAATCTAAAAATTATCATTAAAGCATTATGATGAGCATTACTCCACATAAATATTTGATATTATCTGATAATATCCTGGAAATAGGACAACAGGTCACACTGGATAGATTTTTTAAAAATTAAGATTAAAATGAAAAGCCACAATGATTTTCGAAAATGATATCTATCATCTATCTATAGATAGATGCCTACCTACAGATAGACACATGATAGATACCATTTTTAGATCATCTTTAAAATTAACAGTATCTTTTGTAGTAGAAGATTTTCCAAATAAAAATAAAACTTTTGTCGTATTTGCAGATGTTTTATAAACTTGAGAGTAAGTACCTTTCATAAAAAATGCTACTGACTTTCAGGCATCATAACTGAGCTATAAAAATGTTCTTGAGATAATATTTCTCCAGAAAGAGAAGTTTACAATGTACATTTCTAGAGGAATGAAAAGCTGACAGGCATCTTCCTTTTCAAAGATAGAAGTCTAAGGGGACTGTTGAGATATAATTATTATTTATTGGGAGGTTCATATTGTAGTTTGGAAATATGAACTTCAGAACTGACATTTACGGTTTTTTTTTGGAGAGGTTTTTGCTATAGGGCGCGTACGCTCGCCAGAAAGACAGAGAGAGACAGAGAGACAGAAAACGAGAAATCACCCCCTAGAGGGATGACCATGCCACAATCCCTTCTCCTCCATTCTCCTCTCAGGATCTTGGGCATGCATGCACATGCGTCTGGCGTGAGTTTAAGCCATCATGTCCGGGACTCGAACCATGATGGACTACATGGGAGTCTATCAACATAGCCATTACGATAACTGCTGGTCCCCAGAACTGACATCTACTTTTAACAGGCAAAGAAATGCACTGAGTCACTTTGTACAATTAACTTTTTGATATGTTTCATTTATAGGCACAGATAGCACGTATTGCTATCAACTTGATACTCCAGATGTATGATTAACAAGCTTTTTAAAAACAAATTAAAAGAAAAATATGTAATTGTACAAGCAGATGGACAGAAAGACTCCAAAGAGGAAAAGTCAATGAAAGTATTTCTTTTCTATTGCTTTGGCAATCAGAAAGTTCAGATATTTCCTTCCCATTAACACAAAGCTGTCCAGATGCAGAAAGTCATAAAAACTAACATAAAGTGTTAATGAGATTGAGGAAACTGGTGAGATGTATCCATCCTGAATATTTCATGATCTGTCACCATTCAAAGGGTGTCAGGATTTGACTTCATTGCAGCTCAGCCTTCAAAGTCACGATAAAAGTATGTAGAAAAACCTCTGGCACTTGACAGTACCTTTGTCAAAAAATGTCCTTGGGTTGCTTAATGCATTAGGGATCCATAAAGAAAGCTACATTTGCATTCAATTGTAGGTGTACTGGATTACATGTGTTTGTGTTTTGTTGTGTTTGCTTTATGAGAACTAATCTTATATATGTCCAAACACCTGCTTTCTATTTTCTCAAAATAATCAACTTGCCATTATATCTCTTAGACCAATGTTAGTCACCACGTAGAATACTTGAAAAGCCCTTAAGGGGCTAATGTGTCATATAGGAGTGATACTATTTTGTTTGAAAGAAATAATATTTTTGTAACAAAAACATTTTGCAAGAAACTTGTAACCACAGATCATAAAGCATAAAAACACTTATTTCTAATTGCTGACAAAATATTGCTTTTCTTGTTTTTTGAAATATCTTCCTTTTCTGTACTTTACTATGAATATATATTTACCAAAATGAAATTATATTAAATATGTTATTTTATTATGTGTCTTCTTCAGTTAACAACCTGTACCTGTCCATGACAGTACATTTTTATAGAACACTATGCGCTAAAACCAAATTTCCACAAATGTCCCCAAAATATCCTTGACAACTAGTTTGTTCTTAAGAAAACTCATTCAGAAGTATGTTTCACTTGATTTTTATCTTCCCTCAGCTGCCTTTATCCTAGCCAGTCGTTTTTTAATGACTCATTCTTTGAAAGTTCTCTGCTGGTGTCCTTCAGGTTAACCCTTCTACATTTATGTGGTTGCTTCCTCGTGGTACCACTGAAGTTTGTTATCTTCTGTGGATCCTGTAATCTGAAAGTTAATAGAAAAACTGGAGGATTGAAGTAAAGCAAGTTTATTAAAATACACCCCAAGTAATCCTGTATACTTAAAAAACAATTTTATTAGGCTTAGACATCTTAAGTCTACTCAGATCAGATTGCCAATCATTAAAAATAGTTTTGTTTTTGTTTTTCTTGTATTGCTAAAGGGCATATGTGCTCACCACAGAGAAAGAGAGGGGAGAAAACACACTAGTGTGTGGTCATACCTCTATCCTTTTCCCTCCATTTCTCCTCCCCATCAGAATTTTGGGCATACCCACCCAGTGTTTTTTCAAGCTGTAGGGGGCAGGAATTCAAACCATGGTCTACCATGTGGGTTCTGGCTCCCAATGCACAACACTTTTAAACACTGTGCACAGCACTGGCCTAAACGCTGTCCTTTATATCCATCTCATCAGGCTGTACTTTATATCCATCCCATCAGGCAACACGTACTATCTGGTTTTATACTACCAACACTATTAAAGGCTCACTGAGTGGAGATAGATGGTGGTGAAATAGTAATGCTACTGAATATCTATGGAAATGTTAGAGTTCATGTCCTGAGTCCCTCCACTCACCCCATCCCTATACATACAAGGTGGGTGTGTATGCCAGTGATGCGGACTGACCGAGGACGGGGGTAGATTGCAGTATGAACACCTTATTGGGGGTGCCTGTCTCTCTTTCTCTGTCAAGGAAGAAATAAATAAATAAACCTAAAAAATCAACAAAAAGGCTTATTGCTTGACTAGAATAATGACAGTCTAATCCCTCAATTGTACACTAATATTTCCCTTCTTGCAAATAGAAGCTAAAATATGATAAAACTTTGATACCATCATGTAAATTTCCTGTTTTCTCATCAGCCAGCTGACTAATGGTTTTGACATCAATTTATAAACCCTGCCTAAATTAGTATTTTCATCAGAGGGGATTGTGAGATGGTGATTTGTTTGCTTTATCATTAACTGTCATTTTTATCTAAAATAGAACTTCCCTTCTTCAACAGAGTTTATTTGGTTATGTGGAATACTCTTTCTAATTCAAAATTAGGATATATGTTTTTAGCTTTTCCATTCAGTTAGCAACTTTCATAGGACTGGATTGGTTATACTGCCATTTCAAATGGTAATATTTTTAGCACTCTCCCTCTTTCAATAGTTCAGACTTACAGATTTTTATTAGTTTAATATCTTAATTTACTATTTTTTTCTACTCTCAAAGTTTAACAATTTGTACAGTGTTATATCAGGTTAATAGGCTGCTTCATTCAGGCCTTCAAATGAAATATTTTAGGTCATTGGGAAAGTCATGACATGCTTTTCTATGCAAAAATGCATCCTGACTTTTCTGATTACCCCACAGACATACAATATCTATGTGAGAAAAACGACAAAACTCTTTGGAAAGATAAACTAAATACATGGAGAAATATTCTAATTCATAAATAGGAAGAATGACTGTTTTTAAGATGTCAGTTGGGTTTTTATCCAACTTTGTTGTATAGATTGAATGGAACCCTGATAAATATCCCAAGAAGTTATTTTGTGGCTACTGACAAACTGATTTCAAAGTTAGTATGGAGTGGCAAGAAACTTCAAGTAGCCAACACGATAGCCAAGAAGAAGGTTATTAGAGGAATGGTTCTACCTTACATCAAGACTTACTGTAAAACTGTGGTAATTAAGAAGATGTTATTAATAAAAGTGGAAGTGAAAGAAGAGGCTGGGGAACACCAGATGGTGTAATGGTTATGTCGCTGGACTTCCACTTAGTTGACCGCAGTTGGGTCCCAGACTCAGTGGTTTAAAACTCACACCAGGTGCATGTGTGTGAGTGCACAAAAATCCCAAGAGGAGATGGAGGAGAACAGATTGCAGTGTGGCCATCCCTCTGAGGGATGATTTCTCCCTTTATGTCTGTCTCTATAGCGAGTGTTTGTGCTCTATAACAAAAATCTCTCTCTCTCCCTAAAAAAAAAAAAAAAAAAAGGAAAAACCAGAGATTGACTTAAATAGACTAAATATAGGCAACCAATCTTTGGCAAAGGAGCAAAGGTAATACTATGGGACAAGATAGTCTTTTCAACAAATGGAGCTGAATGAACTGGACATCCACCTGCAAAAACATAAATCATAAATCTAAGTACAGACCTTGTACTATTCACACACACACACACACACACACAAACACACACACCCCTCAAAAATGGATACCAGACTCAAAAGTAAAATGTGAAACTATGAATCTTTGAGAAGATAAAATAGAAGAAAATCAGTAGGACCTTGAGTTCAGCAATGACTTTTTAGATATGACCCCAAGGGCACAATCTATTAAAGAAAGAATTGGTAAGGTCGATGCCACTAAAATAATAATTTTAAAATAATCTGCTCTGAAAAATACACCATCAAAAGAATGAAAACACAAGACACAAACAAGAAGAGAATATTTACAAAATGCATTAAATTCTGTATGTTTCTATGCATACGGCATTCTGGAAAAGGCACAACTATAGAAGAGACATAGGTTTTAGGAAAGGGCAGGATGATTAAGCAACATGAGAAATTTCCTCCAATTTGGGCATTATTTGTGTGATTTTTGGTACACCCCCCACTCCCCCAGTATCAGAGAAATTGGAAGTTGTGAAGCTCTTATTCCTCTGGTGATTTCACAGTCGTGGAGAAGTGTGGAGGTCTGTGCTTTGGTTGTTGCCATCTTGCCACTAAAACCCAATATCTTTAGATTGCTGCTACTATTAACACCAGGACCCACATTTATTCACTAGTTTCCTCACTAAACTTGCTGGGCACAGAAGGTCCTGAGGGTAATCATCGAATGTATGAAGGATACAGAAAAATCCAGGCCATGGTTTGCAACAGTGTTCTGTGTGCTGCAAACTTCTAGGTGCCTACGCAGCTAGACCAGTTCGAGCTTACACAGGCCTATGAAGCTCACCTCTCAGATAAATAATTAATATCTTTCAGCATCTTTACAGGGTGTTGACTCTCTCCCTCTCTCTCCCTCTTTCTTATTAACTAAAGGTAGTAATAGGCAGAACATAGGATTTGGGAAACAATTTAATTCATAACATTAGTTTCAGATATTGTTTAAGTCTCCCCTAGTGAGAAGAAAGATAGACAAGAATTATGCCCATTACTCTTCTGAGATTGCAGGCTTGAACCATTTTATCTCAACATATTGTTCTCTATAAAACGTCAATAATTATTCTTGGAATAAATTTATTACAGAGTTAATAAGGATGTTAAAAATGTGCACCATCTTGATAAATATCATGACTGAGTGCTATGGATCACATGTCCCATAAAACTCATGTGTTGAGATCTGGTCGTGACAGCATTTTTCTTACTACAATGTTAAATGTGGGGCCTTTGGGAGATCAGGATAAAAGTCTTCAGGGTGGGGCTCCCCTGATTGACTTCTAGTGGCTTTATGAGGAGACAAAGGTGGACACAGCTGCTCTGCTCTGCTCTTGCCTTCCTGATGTGATGATGCCTCAGTGGTGCAAGAAGACCACCAGATTTGCCTTTAGACCTTGAACGTTCAAACTCAGAACTGAATAAACCTGTTTCCTTTTTCTTTCCTTTTCTTTTCTTTTCTTTCTTTTTTTTATTTTTTGAGAGGTTTTCACTATAGGGCGCATGCACTTGCCAGACAGACAGAGAGAGACAGAGAGACAGAAAGCGAGAAATCACCCCCCCCAAGGGAGATGGCCCGCCGCAATCCCTTCTCCTCCATTCTCCTCTCAGGATCTTGGGCACACACGCACACACATCCGGTGTGAATTTTTTAAGCCACCGGGTTTGGGACGCGAACTGCAGTCGACTATGTGGGAGTCCAGCAACATAGCCATTACTCTAACTGCTGGTCCCTAAACCTGTTTTTATAAATCACCAATTTTCAGGTATTTTCTGTAATTAGCAATAGAATGGATTAGAACAATGACTCTCAAATTATTTTCCAGACTAAGACAAATGTCTCTTGCTGAACGAGACATGCTCTTTAAATGACAATGCCTTTATACTTGTATTTTTGGAAAAATGTATCTCTAATGTAACTTGCACAACTCTTGGAAATATATTACATACCTATATTGTCAGGTTGTCAGGAATGTCATGAGATATTTTTGCATATAAAAATAGAAAAATACATCATGACTTTTCAAACAACCCAATATTTAATATGATCATGTCTAGATATTTAAATAAAATAATATTTCCTTCATTACTACTGTCACTTCTCCATCAGTTATTATTTTTTAAATAATTATTTATTTTGTTAATCCCATTTGTTATTGTTATTATTGTTATTTTTATTTTGACCAGTGAGATAGAGAGAGAGAAAGGGAAAGGGAGAAATCAAGCCACCAGGTCCAGGACTCAAGCCACCATCAGCCATGTGGGAATCAGTGCCTTTAACCACCACACCACCTGCCGACCCCAGTTACTATTTGTTTTAAAGTTCACCTGTATATTTTACTGCAATTTCTCTCCTAATTACTTTATCATATATTTTTATCATTTGTAAATATAATTTGATTTTATAAATGATAAGATACAATTATACTCCAAAGTATTTTTTAATTCATAGACTTTTCAACAAATTGTACTTATTTTATCACAAATAATTAAACTACAACTATGCCATACAGCATTAAATGATTTTTTTTACAAGAGAAAAGTAAATCACATATAAAATGTTTGATGTTTGAAGAATGCCAGACCATTTGTCTGAGAGGGCAAAACCAATCCTGTCACTAGAGAATGCTGTCTATCTAGGGAAGAGAACAATATTTTGCCACCAAAGGAGAGTGATAAAAATAAATGTCCATATAAATCTTTTCAGATATCTTTCACAAAATATAGCCAATTTAAATTCAAACCATTCTTTGAGAATTCCCATTTCATTTCACCTGCTATAAGTAATGACTATTATTCATAAGAAACAAATTATTATATATTTATTAACATGAAAATAATACAAATATTTGCTATTTGGGAAGCAAACAGAAGCAAAGATAAGTACATAAGAATTGCTACAATCTCACAAATCCTTCAGAGTGCTAACATTTTATATAAGATAATGAATGTATTTGTGAATGTCTATAGAGTTAAGGAACTTTTTCATGCATAATATATGCACAATTTGACTGTTAGCTTTATTTGATAAAATATTTTTAAGTCTTATTTTAGCATATGACTATACGGGCATAATTTGATTAAATTAATTCCACTATTGTTGAGTAGTTACATTGTTCATAGTTTTTCACACTGTAACTTCTGTTTGGATAAACATTAGCCAAGTATTTTTTACATATATCTGGTAGGTCTTTAGACATCATTCTTATAAGTGATTTACAGATTTACAACACTGATGGGTGGGATATGAATGAACTTTTAAGACTGTGGAGACACTTCTGATTTTCTATCCAAATGATTCTCATAAAATGTCTCTACAAATAAGTGGCTGGGCACATGACTTAGCCTGCTCACTATAATAAGACATGTTCTGGTCAGTAAGACCTAAAGGAAGTAGGGCTTTGAAAAGTTCTTTAATGGAAGTTTGACCTTGTTGACATAGTTTCTTGTGCCTTTAGCCCTGGAATGTTGTAACTAGATGCCATCACAGGGCTGGAGATCCAGCAGCTGCACTGGGAAAACGAACAACAGTCTAGGAGTGGATGAGTGTGCTCAGAGAGCATCTGGATGTGGGGGGAGACTGTCTGATGACCTTGGGGGACTGTGTACTATCCCTGGACTTTCAGTCTCTAGTTTTCCCGTTATGTCAGCAAAGAAAACACCTGAATTATTTAAGTAAGTAGTTCTTTATCTTTGGCTATGGATAATTTAATTCTTAAATGATATAATAGACCAGTGGCTTCCAGAAAGGTGTATTTCCACCTGTGCCTGTTAGATAGTCTGTCACTGTGCCCTTACTTCCATTGTGTCCCATCCATTTTTTCCAATTCAATAGGCTACAGTACGTTTTTATTCCAAATTATATTTCTTTGATTATTAGAGGGGTTAATCTTTTAAAAATGATTGTTATCCTTTTGTAGTCTTTAGAAAATTATATGTCTTTGCCCACTGTTCTATTAGGATATTTGTTTTGCTTCTTAATTTACACAAGTAGTTTGTAAATTGGGGCTATTAATCTTTATTTTTTCTTTTCTTTTTTTTTTTTTTTTTGAGAGGTTTTTACTATAGGGCACATGCACTCGCCAGAAAGACAGAGAGAGAGACAGAGAGAGAGAAAGTAAGAAATCACCCCCCCAGGGGGGATGGCCACACTGCAATCCCTTTTCCTCCATTCTCCTCTCAGGATCTTGGGCACGCATGGACACGTGCTTGGCATGAGTTTAAGTCGCCAGGTTTGGGACTCAAATCATGGTCAACTACATGGGCTACCAGCGACATAGCCATTATGCCAACTGCTGGTCCCAATCTTTTCTTTTTAATGAGATTGTTGCTATAGGGAACATGTACTCACCAGAGACACAGAGAGACACACAAAGACAGAAAGTAGGATGTCACCCCCTCAGTGGAGAGAGCCATACACAGTCCCTTCTTCTCCATTCTCCTCTCAAGATGTTGAGCACACACGTACACGCACTCAGCGTGAGTTTTAAGCCATCAGGTCTGGGACTTGAACCACAGTTGACTGTGTGGGAGTCCATCAATGCAATCATTACATTATCTGCTGATCTTAGAGTGATCTTTGATCATAAAAGTCATTAGTCTTTGGTCTTCCATGTGTTGTATGATTTTTCTATTTTTATCATTTATTATTATTTATTGATTATGATCATTTTTGAACTGATAAATATTTATTTTTATGCAAATTTACTATTTCCTTCCATGTGGTTTCTGTCAGTACTAATTTCCCATACATAAATAAAATCCTTGATGTCATTCTGAAGCACAATATTAACTTTTCTTTCTAGTTGTGTTTGGATTATGTCTTAAGAATTATTTATTTATTTATTTATTTTATTTGTTATTATTATTTTAAAATTCGACCAGAGAGAGAGAAAGAGAAAGGGAAAAGGAGAAAGCAAGCCACCAGATCTGGGACTCGAACCATGATTGGCCATGTTGGAATCCAGTACCTTTAACCAACATGCCACCCGCCAGTCCCTCTGGTTGTGTTTTAATGCCATGCTTGTATGATTTTTCTATTTTTATCATTTATTATTATTTATTGATTATGATCATTTTTGAACTGATAAATATTTATTTTTATGCAAATTTACTATTTCCTTCCATGTGGTTTCTGTCAGTACTAATTTCCCATACATAAATAAAATCCTTGATGTCATTCTGAAGCACAATATTAACTTTTCTTTCTAGTTGTGTTTGGATTATGTCTTAAGAATTATTTATTTATTTATTTATTTTATTTGTTATTATTATTTTAAAATTCGACCAGAGAGAGAGAAAGAGAAAGGGAAAAGGAGAAAGCAAGCCACCAGATCTGGGACTCGAACCATGATTGGCCATGTTGGAATCCAGTACCTTTAACCAACATGCCACCCGCCAGTCCCTCTGGTTGTGTTTTAATGCCATGCTATTCCCTTTAAATATTTAATTTAGATGAAATCCATTTTCACATGAGGAAGATATCCTTCTTAGTATTTTTTTCCTGTAGTGAACTATTTATCTCTATTATTTACCAAATAATAATTATTTTCCCATCTATCTTTATTTATGTGGCACTTTATATTTTGCAAGCAATGACAATATCACGATTGTCTGTTATAAACAAAAATTGTTATACATAGTGATTAAACAAATATCCAAAATGATTTAATGATTTATTTTGAAAATAGACAAATAGTTTATTTAGTAATACATAATCAAGACTGGCAAAAGGGATAATCTCTGAATATTGTATCTTTTTTTTTCCTATGGGAATTTATTGTAAAGTAATTTTTCACATACTCATTGTCTAGATTATTCTAGAAAATGTGCACATAATCTAACAGGCACTTAGGGATGTTGTACTTGGTGTATGGTATCCCTGAGTGAATTAGAATGGTAATGTCCTATACTATAACATAAACTGCTTTCATGGGAAGGTGGTCATATTTCTTTTGAGCATCACCCAGCTTTGCTAATGGTTCCAGAATGCCAGTTTTCCTACTGCCTTCTGGATCCTTCAGTAGAGTTCACCCATGTCCCACTAGTTTAGCTCAGTCACTCTGCAGAACCACCTCTGATACAGATACCCCATCTTAGGTCGTCAGCAGGAGCTGCCTTGAAAAGAGTGATGTTCCCCAGAGGAAGAATGTAACTATGCCATCAAAAGATTCTCTACAGGCTTAGATTTTCAAGCAAGATACAGAATCTGTCAAACTGTCAGAAACTCAGCATGAAATGAGTCTGTATGAAGCCAAATCACAGTGCCACTGTCAGAAAGAAGCTCTACTGCCCTTATTCTTTTACTTGAAAATAAACAGAAATAAAAGTTTTCAATTCTATTCTATTGCCTTATTTTCTGACTCCAATAGTAACAGTTTTCTCTCTTATCATCAAATAAAGCTAAAATTGTATTTTAAAAGCAATTTCTGTGTTTGCTTTTATCAGACCTTATGAACCAAGTGGGTCACTTTTTGAGCGAAAGCTTGCAGGCAGAGTAATGACATGATAGTTACCTTTCATGAAAATTATTCTTGAGCAATAACTTTAGGATCAGGGTAGGCTGGGAAAGATTCCCGTTTTGAGTCTCAGAAATAAAATCAGAAATGAAGAGTATAAAGTTGTGATAGCAAGTTGTGTTTTAAAGGATATCATGTCTCTGATCAAAATGGTGATTTCAATAGGTCTCCGAATCTTCAAATTCTCGGCTAGAGGTTTCAGAGGAATACACGTTGCTCATAATATACTACAGCACAATTTACCTGGTGTTTGATTCTGAACACATAGAGCGTTGCTATTCAAATATACCACAGTGGATCACACCTGGTCTGAGAGAATTCTCTTCTGCTTTTCTGCATTTGAGACAGATCTAGTGATACACATGGCTATGCTTCACTAATATTGGCCCATGGGACTTCCAAATGCTTAATGCTAAGAAAGAATACCATTAAGAAAACAAAGAGAATGATAGTGTTTGGCAATAATTTGATCCACCTACATTCCTTTTATTAAAATGGAATTTGTAAGTGTCTACTAGAGATATCACCTAATAGCTACAACAAAGATGCATTTACACATGTAGGATAGCAGAGGCAATGATGAGGAAATTCCGGCCATTTGCTACCTGTTAGTGGGTTTGAGACTGATCAGAACCATGAAAATTAAGAAAAGAAAGATTCTTCTGGAACTTGAGACCTCACTGAACTAGTGTGAGGAGCCTAGTATCCCAAATATGTATGATATAAAAGTCTTCTCTTTTATATAAGAGTTTGAATAAGAAAAATATTATTTTAGTTGTTACTTACATTGTTTGTGATAGCCAACTTCCTATCAATGGATTTGTAGAATGATTCATATTTAGATGTAATAAAAGGCACTTTCCAAAAAGTTTTTGAAATAAACTAAACTAGACATTTTCTAAGTGTGTCATGTCTATTACCACCGTTGGAAGCTAATAAATATTGCACAATTAATTGAAATCACAGATGTTACATCCATCTCTTAATGCCAGCATTATGAAGAGATTTTACTAGTGCTCCTGTTATTTGTCATTTGATGTCTGCTTTTGTTGCTGGTGTTTCTGAGTGACATGACCTCATTCTTGCTTCTAAACCCCATGGATCCTGACACTCTGGCAGAGTCTCTGTTTGGAATTTGGCATCATCTCGTTTTTACTTTGAATGACAGGAACTCGATCCCCCAATGCCACCCACATAATTTCGGTAAGATTTCTCATGTTATTAGATACTTTTTCCTTTTCTTTTTAAAATTTTTTTTAAAAAATTTTAATTTAATTTATTCATTCATTTATTTTAATTTGACCAGAGAGAGAGAGAGAGTGAGGAAGCAAGCCACCAGGTCTGGGACTCAAACAATGGTCGGCCATATGGGAGTGTCCAGCACCTTAACCACCATGCCACCTGCTCGTCTCCGATACTCTTTGCTTTTGTATGTGGAGGGTTTTTTTTGCCAATATTGTTTCCTAAATTGATCTTATGTCTTGTGAGTCTTCAGTTTCTGTCATCTTCATTTCCTCTTTGGTTGTATTCTGATGTCTGCCCCAAATTGTTACCAAAGTTTGGAAAGCTGGAGTATGGCATGCGATTCTCTACTGGGCCACATCATTTCTTGTAAGATTTTCTTTAGCCTTTTCATGGATTTATTCCCTGGATCTCTGTTTGCTGTTTGACTTACTTTTTTCTTCAGCCACCAGGTCTGGGCCTCAAACAATGGTCGGCCATATGGGAGTGTCCAGCACCTTAACCACCATGCCACCTGCTCGTCTCCGATACTCTTTGCTTTTGTATGTGGAGGGTTTTTTTTGCCAATATTGTTTCCTAAATTGATCTTATGTCTTGTGAGTCTTCAGTTTCTGTCATCTTCATTTCCTCTTTGGTTGTATTCTGATGTCTGCCCCAAATTGTTACCAAAGTTTGGAAAGCTGGAGTATGGCATGCGATTCTCTACTGGGCCACATCATTTCTTGTAAGATTTTCTTTAGCCTTTTCATGGATTTATTCCCTGGATCTCTGTTTGCTGTTTGACTTACTTTTTTCTTCAAAAAATCCTTTCCCCTGATAGCATATACCAGCAATGTTATAATTTTTTCCATGAGCACCACTACCATTTCTTCTTTGTGGGAGGCTGCACACCAGCAAATCTGCCGAGGCCATTTTCATGAGTCTCTTACTATTGCCATCTTAGGAAGCCCTTAGGTTTCAATTTCTCAGAGAGCAAACAATTACATAATGACAAAGGCCATGATTGGCTCTCCTTCAAAACCTCACCTTCAAAACCATACTCTGATTGACCACTTCCCATGGCGCTCACTGATTGGTGAGCTTAGAATCCCTCAGATTTGCATATCCGGCACCTCATGATTGGTCCACAAGAGCAATCAATTATAACTCACCTTTTACAATCCTTTATTTAACCAATCACCACCCACCAACATGTATATAACCATGATCCTTGGCCCACATAAATGGACAATTCTGAAGAGTTATAACACTGTGTTGTCTTGGTGCTGCTCATCCCATCTCTCACTCCTTCCCTCAGGAAACCTGTTTGACTGTCCTGCGGATCAGGACACTTCTTGGTTTTTTTTTTTTTTTTTTTTTCTTTTTTTTTTTTTTTTTTTTTTGTTTTTTTTTAAGAGATTTTTGCCTTAGGGTGCATGCCCTTGCCAGAGAAAGAGAGACAGACAGAAATAGTGCAAGGAAGGTGAGCTATCACCACCACCCAGGGTGGACAGCCATGCTGAAACTCCCTCTCATCCATTCTCCTGGGATCTTGGGCACACATACACATGAGCCAGCGTGTGTTTCAAGCCACTGGGTCCAGGACTTGAATTGCAGTGGGTCATTTGAGAGTCCAGCAATGTAACCACTATGCCCTCTGCTGGTCCCAACCACGTCTAACCACCAACTAAAATTTACTGAGTGCTTACATTCAGCAGGCATTGTATTAAGTACCTAACATGCATTGCCTCACTTAGTCCTTTTAAAGTCAGCAGAAATTAGCTATCATTGGTTCATCTACATAAGGTTTTTAGATATTTCTAGAATTAGTAATTGAACACATTTTTATTCCATTATATTGGAATAAAATATTCCATTATAAATGGAAGAAACTAGGAATTAAGACTTTCATGATGGTTAATTTTGGATATCAATTTGACTGGATTGTGGGATGCAGGGTGGGTGGTGAAGCACTGTCCCTGTGCATGTATGTCAAAGTGTTACCAGACAAGACTGGCCTCAGAGTCTGGACCTGAGAGAATCCTGACCTTCAATGTGGAGGAGCACCATCCAATCTTCTTTTGACACAGAAAGAACAAATAGAAGTGCGGATTCTGTTTCCTGTCTTGATCCTTCTCTCCAGAGCATGCTGGGTGTTCTCTTTCTGCTACCTGCAGATCTTCCCGTTCTGGCCCTGCTCCATTACTCAGCCCTTGACTGCATCCAGTTCCCTCTAGCACTTTGTACCTGTATCTTCCAGTCAGATTTTCAAATTCTTTAACTTGTGGACTTCAAATTCATATCAGTGGACTCCCAACGATGCTTAGACTTTCATCTCAGCATTGGAGGCTACCCCATTGACTCGCCTGTTTCTTAGTCTTCCAAGTTTTTTTCCAGCTTTCCATCTGTCATGGGGCTTCTCTGCCTTATGATCCTATGATATAATTTCTATAATAAATTTCTTCTGCTATATATATTTATTCTGTTAGTTCTGTTTCTCTGGAGAACACTGAGTGATAAAATTTTGTCTCGCACAAAGTCAGGCAGTTAGTAATAATAATTGTTCATTTTTATTACATGCTTACTAATTGCCAGGTGTTGTTCCAAGTGCATTTTTGGAAGAATAAAATAAGGACAAATGGAAAGAAATTTTAGAAAGGCAGTATGTTCAACAAAAGCAAAACGATGAACGATATTTTCCATGAGAAATCTATTCCAAGAAAGGCCGGGCAACCTTTCCTAAAGGGTGGTGTGGATGAATTCCAGGATATAAAGAAAACTGAGAAAGTGTTATCTGTGCAACCCTTTAGCTCTACACCATCTATGACAAAATATCTTGGGCAAGATAAACCTACACAAGAGAAGGGTGATGACTGTGCACTTAACTCTTCCTTGTTAAGTGAGAAAGTAGGGTAACAAAACATCAATGGGAGAAGTTTTAAGAGGGTAAGAATTCAGGATCAATGTAAAAGCACCGTAATTGTATTCACAACATACCCTTTACTGTGGCCCCAAATGCCACCATCCTAATTGCAGACATGTTCACAGAAAGTATTTTTAACACTTGATTTCCTTAAACATCTTGCATAAGTATGAGAGAGATCCTGGTCTTTTGTTTGGACAATTTCCTTAAGCCACACAATTAGATTACTTTAAAGGGACCTGCATCTTTAAATGAATGTCTCATATTTATTAAAACCTCCTTGTATGGTTTTAGGGCCTTACAGTAACTTACTGAAAGAAAAAATACTATTTTCACAAAATAAGTGGATTTATTTCATCTGAATTTTAATGAGAAGACACATTAATATTTTTTTCAAATATTCTGCCTACAATTAAATATATCAATTCCTCCTTTTATTTTCTCTTTGGTTGAGCAACATAAAAGGTGATTGTATATAAATACTTAACCGTAATTCTTTTCTTCTAAATGAGTTTGTAGAGATGTCTTCTCATTCAGGTCATAAATTCAAAGGTTATTCCATTTTGTTTTTAGCACATAAGTCCCCATGGATATTCCTAAGGCTTTGTTGGAAGAACACTAGGAAATAATAAAACTGAAGAACAAAAAGAAACATAAATATTATAGATAGCTTAAAACAATATAATTAAAGGTATCTGAAAATTACTCTATATACTGAAGTTCTGTAACAAAAAATAAAAAATCTCAAGCTGATTTTGCATGAATTTGGTAATGTACTTAGTATTTTATAGGTCAGGTCATATTCTCTCCAGAGACAAACCACAAAGTATAATGGAATGAATAGGGCTTTTGATTTTGGAGAATAAACTGTGTTCAAGTTCTCACTTACCACTCTCTACCTGGATGACCTTGAGCAGCTCTATCTCAGTCAGACTACTTAACTACTCAGAGAAACAAGGAAAATGACAATAATAACCACTTCACCGTGTTATTACAAAAATAAATTTAAAAAGAGTAAAAAGTGTTTTATATTTATTCAAGAAATATTTCCTGAGAATAATACATTATTCATCAATTACCAAAGATACATGAGTACAGATGAATAAAACAAAGCAATAATTTATAAAATTTAAAGCAACACACATGCATTATGTAGCTTTATTCAAATAAAGTTTTAAATTTTACAGCACTGACTAATATACAGTTTACTCCTGATATTTAACTCTAGAGTTTCAAAATAATATATGATATGCCAGGTATATCATATGTGCCCAAATTTGCAAAAGAAAATCAGGTATATAATTTCTATTGACTTCTAACCCTCATATTCCCTATCTACTTTTTTTCTTTCATTTAAATTTCAGTACAATTTTTCTTAGTGGTCTTGCTTTTCTTTTGATAAAATGCAACTGTTTAACTTCCCCAAATTATAGCATGTTAGAATATATATATATATTGCACTCTGTGTGTCTTTTCTGATCTGGCAAGAAATAAATGCACTTTTAAAAAATCCAGCAAAAGCACAATACAAAGCAAAAAGTCTACAGCATTTAATGAAATCATTACTTTGTATAATCTTTAGCATTCTCTCAGAAAATATGATTTTTTTATTGTTCATAACAGTAACATTGGAAGTATCCTGGCAGCCTCTTGGACCTAAGAACAACCAGTTATCACATTTGGGAACACAAAAGATTGTGAAGAAATTCCAAATAAAACAAAGCAAAAGTTTATCAGTTATTAAAGACAGAAGAAAGATTAAGTGAACATTTTATTTTTAATTTTGCCAGAGAGCTTGTGCACTTGCTGGAGAGAGATTTAGATAGAAAAAGCAGAAAAGTACTTAACATGGGGAATGGTCATGCTGTAATCCCTTCTCCTTCATTTCTCCATCCTGTCAGGATTTGAGGCATACACACACGTGCCTGATGTGTTTCCCAAACTGCTGAGTCCAGGACTCAAAGCTTTGACCACTAGTCCATGAGCTGGCCCCAAACAAACATTTTAAAAATGCCTACTATGTGAAAAAAGTTACACCTTCTCATTGAATTCAATCATAATATCCTTTTTAAAGAAGAAATTTATTTCATAACTTAATTTTATATGTAAGAACCTAAGGAATAAATAAAGTACTACAGAACAATTAAGTGTCAGAGATAACCTTTGAAACTATATCTTTCTAATTTCCTGTCCTTTTTTCTCCACAAGTCAAAAATATTGGGCACACTCAGATTAGCAGGTCTGTGGGTAATAAATATCCAAGGCAAATAACAAACAAAGCACACTGGTTAATGACAATGACCCAACTGGATTGGAGCCCAGTTGTATGTTTCTTTTATTCCAATAAAAATTATTTCCTATAAGAAATCTTTGGGAACTTCTTATCAGACAAGATAGAATCCTGTATATGAATGCCTTGGTTCATTGACGTGTGTGTACGTGTGACCACAGGTATCCAGATACGGAATCCGGAGTGTCAGTGAATAAACATTCCCAACAAGTAGATTGCTTCTGACATCAAGATTACCTTACCGTTTATGAAAGTGATATAAAGGTAAGTAGTGTGATGGTTAATTTTATGTGTCAACTTGATTGAGCTAATGGATGCCCAGTAGCTGGTAAAACATTTTTGGGCATGTCTGTAAGAGGTTTTCTGGAAGAGTTTGGAATCTAAATGAGTGGACCGAATAAAGATGATATAACCTCACCAATGTGCGTAGGTACCATTTAATCCACTGAAGGCCCAGATAGGACAAAATGGTAGAGGAAGGGCAAATTCTTTTCCTTCTAAAATTGGGACATTCTGCTTCTGCTGCTATAGAATATTAGAATTCCAGGTTCTCAGATCTTCAGCCTCAAACTGAGAATTATACCATCAGTTACCTTTGTTCTCAGGCCTTCCAACTGAGTCTGGGTTATACCACTGGGTTTCTGATTCTTCAACCTGCAGGTGGAAGATTGTGACTTGTAGACTTTCATGACTACATGAGTCAATTCCAATAATAAATCTCATATATGTACATACACCTATATCTGTAAATTCTCCTAATGGCTCTGTTTCTCTGAAAAATTCTAAGGGACCAGCAGTTAGCATAATGGCTATGTCACTGGAATCAACCATGGTTTGAGTCCTGGACCTGGTGGCTTAAACTCACGCCAGTGTGCGTGCATGCATGACCAAGATCCCAAGAGAAGAATGGAAGAGAAGAGATTGTGGCATGGCCATCCCCCCTGGGGGGTGATTTCTCGCTTCCTGTGATTTCTCTGTCTCTCTCTGTCTTTCTGGCAAGCGCACGTGCCCTGTGGTAAAAACCTTTCCAAAAAAAAGAAAAAAAATTTCTAATACAGACACTAACATTAATAATAATAATTAGGAGAGTAGTATGTTTACCATATATGAGTTAATATAGCATTACTATAGTATACTAATATAGTAATACTATCCACTAATTTTTATAAAACTACTGCAGGACTGATGTTTGTGTTCCCATTTTATAGAACTAAAACAAAAGGCTATAATTTTCCCTAACCACATGGTTAACTAGTCATAGGAGAATCAAATTTTGTTTGAAGTGAATAAGGAGGGACCAGAAGGTGCTGTGTTGGTTAAGGTGGCTGGATCTGACATGGTTGACCACAGTTCAAGTCGCGGACCCAGTGCCTTGAAAAATTCCATGAGGCATATGAGTATGTATGCCTAGAATGAAGAGGGGATAATGGAGGATAAGGAATTGCAGTGTGGCCATTTCTCCTGGGAACTGATTTATCACTTTCCCTCTCTCTCTCTCTCTCCCTCTGTCTCCCTCCAGTGACCACATACAGCAATACAGAAAAAAACTATAAAAAAAGAAATGAAGAAGAATGCTTGTCTAGAGGGCAAGACATTCATGGTTGAGAATTAGTGAAATCTCTAATAGACCATTTTATCTTCCAATATACAGCAACTGACCATTGAATCAGAATATTTTCTCTTTATTCTTTTAAAGTTTTTAAATATTTATTCATAACTTTCATGAGACAAAAACAGAGAAACAGCATCCTTAATAAGGTTTTGATGCCTAGCTTTAGCCAGCCTTAAGTCATGGGCGCATGGGTTCCCAATGTACTCAAAAGAGTTCTTCAGAAATGGCCCTAGAAGCTTCTTAAGTGGATCAGCCTTGCAAAGCATTGTGTTTTACTACTGTACCACTCTCCAGCCTTCAACTTTGTCTTTAGTATTGTAGTTTTGGTTTCTTGCTATAAAATGTAGTCTTGGACCTATCATTCAATTATACTGTTTGACCCTCAGTATCCTCAGTTGTAAAATATGAGAATAATATTTCCCCTGTCTATTTCACTGGGTAATAATAAGACTATAATGATATAGCATATTAGCATTACATAAATTTAAAGATAATATGCAAATGTGACATTATTTTTGCTTCTCTCCCTGTTGTTACATTTGAATAAAATTAGTTAATACATATATAAATTTTTTCCAATTATAACAAAATATTAAGAATCATTAACAGTAAGTGTAACCATTCCTGGAAGGTATATAGCTGTTTGAATATTTATATGGAATGGTAATAGCTGTGGTTTTCTTTTTATTATTAATACGACCAAAATGATTTTAGCACTTATAATCATTATGAACACTATACTTTTATTAAAAAAAAAAAAAAAAGAAAAGAAAAACAAAGCTTACTAGGACAACCAACACATCCAAGGTCACATAGTTAGCAATGAGAGTGGGACTAGATTTCAGCTTTTGTACTTCATATTCTTAGACACTTTCCCTGCACCATCCTGCCTTCTGGAATAAAAGAAAAGATTTTTATGTTTCCTGAAGGATATGAAAAATTTAACTTAGTTCATTCTACAGAATATTTCCATTTAAAAAGTATTTCTCAGTCCAAAATGTTACAACACTTAGTTTTTTTCCAGTTCTCTGGTGACTTATATGAAAGATTTTTGTTTCACTCTTTTGATGGATGTAATTTCTGCTTTTGCATAGTTCCTTCTAAATACTAATATGGATATCACTCTTGACTTTCCTCCTTCTTTGATAATCTCCAAATTATCTGAATCCCAGGAGCCTCTTTTCCTGGTCCTCTGGCTGGGAAACAATGACTTTATTCTCACCCCTCTGCTCTGTGATATCTTGGCTTAAATTGGGCTCTCTGTCCAACTAGCAGGAAGACAGAAAGAAGGAAAATGACAATGAGGATTTCCTCACCCACCACGTTCTCTGAAATTTAAAGATATCCTAAGTCTGTTTTCTATGTGGATTTCACCCGCTACCATTTATTTGTAGAGATTAGCATGTGTTCAAATTGCAAACCACCAAAATGAAGCTGGACTCAGTACTTAAAAATTATGCCGAAAGAGTATAAATATTCTACAATTGTAATTCCAGCCCAGTAGCTGTGGATAAGCAAGCATCTAAAGACCATAATTATGTTTGTTCTCTGGTTGTGGCTGGTTATCATGACCTAGGGCTAAGAGGATTGTAATTTTAAATCAAATCAAAGATTTGTGAAAATATATTTTATACTTTCAACTAAAAATCAAGTGTTTTATTATCAACCATACAAATAATAAATAAGAAAGCCTTAGGAATACATATTTATTGGGACTAGCAGATGGTGTGGTGGTTAAGGCACTGGACTTCCACATGGCATACCTGGTGAGGTCCAGTTTGAGTCCTGGACCTGGTGGCTTGAAAAATCACACCAGGCACATTGCATGTGCCCCCAAAATCCTGAGAGGAAAATGGAATAGATAAAGGATTGCAGCATGGCTATTTTCCTTGGGGGGATTATTTCTTACTTTCTCTCGCTGTCTTTCTCTGGAGAGTGCATAGACCCTATGGCAAAAACCTTAAAATAAATACAATACATATAAGTGTGTATCTATAGGTATGAAATAAGATATTGACTGTTTTGAAAACATTGGAAAATTATTATGAGATTGGTTCACCTGCATTGGTGCAGGCAGTAGGGGTCCTGCTGAGGAATGCTGGGCCACATCCTAACCTGGCCATGCTGGGTATGCCAGTGATCCTGGGTAGCTGTAGAGTAGGGGAGCATTGTGATACGAAGACCCTATCAAGAGTAACTCTCTCTCTCTCTCTCTCTCTCTCTCTGGAAATGAATAAATAAGCTTAAAAATATTTATAGGATTATTAATTTAAAAAAATTTTCCTTGAAGACCAGCAGTTGGCATAATGGCTATGTTGCTGGACTCTCATGGAGTCGACCACAGTTCAAGTCCTGGAGCCGGTGGCTTAAACTCACGCTGGGTGCATGTGCGTGTGTGCCCAAGATCCTGAGAAGAAAATGGAGAAGAACAGGTTGCAGCATGGCCATCCCCACTGGGGGATGATTTCTCGCTTTTTGTCTCTCTTTCTCTCTCTGTCATTCTGGAGAGCTCACACACCCTATAGCAAAAACCTCTCCAAAAAATAATTTCTTTTTTCCTTAGGAACAAGCCCATAGCCTGGTATTTAAGGGAGCTGGATTTCACGTGGCTGATCATGTGATTAGAGTACCGGACCCAGTGACCTGAAAAACACATAATCACACAGGCACTTGTTGTGCATGCTCAAAATCCCCAGTGAGGGAGAAATGGAAGAGAAGGGATTGTGATATGACCATGCCTCATGAGAGGTGAGGACAGTGATTTCTCTCTCTCGCTTTCTCTCTATCTACCTCTAGCAAAGTTAAGACTAAACAAACAAACAAACAAAAACCACTTTCTTTATAAACACAAATTGATCAGATACATTGATTTTGAAGATGTTTTGGACCAGCTGGTGGTGCAGAGGTTAAGGTCGCTGGATCCCAAGTGGCTGACTGCATTGTTTGTCTTGAACCCAGTAGCTTAAAAAAATCATGCCAGGTGCATGTGCATGTATGACCAAAATCCCCAGAGGAGAATGGAGGAAAAGAAATTGCAGCATGCCCATTGCCCCTGGGGATGTGATCTCTTTCTCTCTTTCTTTTTCTCTCTCTCATTTTATCTAGCTAGTGCATATGCTCTATAGAAAAGCTAAAGACAAAAGAAGAAAAAGAAAAAAAGGGAAGATATTCAAGATATTTTACAGTATTATGTTTTCTTTTTCAGTAAATACGTAAGAACCATTATTTATGTCCAATTGAAATCACTTCTCACTTGACAACCAAAAAATTATAACTTTCACTAAAAGGCAAATAATTTGATATCTACATCTCAAAAATAATGAATATTATATATCTTATTCAGCTGACTGGTGGGTCAATCCAATCTATTCAATGCCTTGAAAGAGATATCTTTTGGTTTGATAATAAATGATAGTCATAGACAAAATTAAAAAATCCTCACCCTAAACATTGAACATCAGCTACCTCCCTGACACAATTTGTCTGAATTCTGACAGGATATAATATCTTATATTGATTCCTTTGAAGTCATCAGAAGTACACTAACTAGAGGTAACAGGTAATTGGGTAAGAATAAACAAGACCAGATAGGTTGGTGGGTGGATATGAAGGAGTTCAGAACTGCCTCCCTAAAACACGCTCCTTTGGGAAGCCAATGAGGTTGAACAGAGAGCACCTGGGGAATGGCAGATACATCCAGAGGCATTTTCTGTAGCTAAAGATGAGTCCTCCAAAAGGAACCTAGTCATTGTGAATACCCTCCCCAGGAATTTTATGAACCAGATCAGATTAGCTCCCATCACAGGAGAAGGCACTAGAGGTCAACACCACCTCGGACACTGCCGCAAGTCCCCCCAAATAATTCAGTGCTCCCTGAGTTGCCTGTATGCTCTGCCGGCTTTTCTCTATGAAAAGCACATGTAAACTCCAGATCTCACTGGGATGTGAATGCTCACTTTTCTTTCATGTGATACCCCTGTGCATGAATACATTTTATGGTAAATAATCTCCTCCCTGTCCATTTATTTCAGAGACTCTCACTTTTAGACTTTTAGACTTTCAGAGGTTAGAGGAAAAATTTTCTTGCTCAACTGTTTAATAGATAGAGAACTAGCTGGAGATAGGTATATACTAAGGGAATTATCTATAAGATTGATCTGTAAAAGTCAAATAATCTTTAGGAATTATCTTCCCTACAATATGGAGCTTGATTTTGCTGGTCTTGTTCAGCACTTACTTATGGAAACTCAGTGAGGGAAAGGTTCTATGGGATTGGGAATTGAAATGAGAAATGTTCATAAAAGAACACTTTTATCAGACAGAAAAAAATGAAAATTTAGCAAATTCAAGATCTACATAGCATTAAATATAATAATTACTACAAACCCAGTGTTTTTTGTGAATAAGATTAATGGGATTTCTCATAGGTCTTCTTAATCATAATTTGAGAGAGATATTATTATTAACTATTCATTTTATAGATCCACTAAATGAAGTTGAGAAAAGTTAGGTGCTTTGTCCTATATTCCATAGAAAGAGTACATGAATGACAGGATTCTGAAATATGTTTCACTGCCTCCCAGGCCTGAAGGTTCTTTCCACTGGGTTATATGATGCAAGAAATTATAAAGAAGCCAAATCCTGGAGTGTTGAAAGGGATAGAAATTAATATAAGAACAAAAGTTTAGACAAAGTTAAAGCACCTTTGAATTATAAAAAACAGGGTAGGGATCCTAAAATCATCAAGAAAGTAAACTATGAGCTTGTCTTTAAAGAGAGAGATACATGTCAGGTGATGATGTCTTGGTTAAGACAGCTGGATTCTATTTGGCTAACTCCAAGATTTGAGTTCCAGACCTGGAGGCTTGTAAAACATGCTGAGCAGGTGTGTAGGCTCGCCCCAAATCCTAAAGGAGATTAGAGAAAGGATTGCAGTGTAAGCATCTCCCATGGGAAGTGCTTTCTCACTTCCCCTCTTCTCTCTGTCTCTGGAAAGTACACACACCTTCTAGCAAATTAAGAGAGAGAGAGAGAGAGAGGCCAATACATCCACCAAATGAAAAGTTCAATACTTTCAATAATTACAACACAACACAACATTGTTATAGATGATTCTCTTAGTGATTGAGCATTAGGAAGAAAAGAGGGCATTTATATCTATCTCTCCAACAAAAGCACTAGAAATATTTCTTCCTTCATTAGCATAAAATAAAATAAGAAGTAAATATAAAAGTATTGATCACATAGCTTTGAATATAAATAATTACTATATCAATAGTCTTCCCAAAATACAGATAAATTAATCATACTTGTACGCATTTTCCTAGTTCTTCTATTTTTCAAAAATATTGAATTTTGTCTTCTAACTGCTTTATTTTATTTTATAATGTCTTAATACATCTAATTGTTGTACATCTTTGTGGGGGCTGAATGTGATTTTTCAAAAGATACTGCAGTGTGTGATAATTAAACCAATGGTATTACTGTATTTGTCATCTTCAACACGGAACATGACATTTTATATGTACCTTCAGTTTTCATTCTATTATGTTTTTTATTCTTTTTTGGCTCTGTTGTGTTATTCTGTTTCATAACCTATTTTTTTTTTGAAGAGGTTTTTGCTATAGGATGCATGCGCTCGCCAGTCAGACAGAGAGAGACAGAGAGACAGAAAGCGAGAAATCACCCCGCACGGGGGATGGCCACGCCGCAATCCCTTCTACTCCGTTCTCCTCTCGGGATCTTGGGCACGCACGCACACGCACCTGGTGTGAGTTTTAAGCCACTGGGTCTAGGACCACAGTCGACTACGTTACTTGTACGCATTTTCCTAGTTCTTCTATTTTTCAAAAATATTGAATTTTGTCTTCTAACTGCTTTATTTTATTTTATAATGTCTTAATACATCTAATTGTTGTACATCTTTGTGGGGGCTGAATGTGATTTTTCAAAAGATACTGCAGTGTGTGATAATTAAACCAATGGTATTACTATATTTGTCATCTTCAACACGGAACATGACATTTTATATGTACCTTCAGTTTTCATTCTATTATGTTTTTTATTCTTTTTTGGCTCTGTTGTGTTATTCTGTTTCATAACCTATTTTTTTTTTGAAGAGGTTTTTGCTATAGGATGCATGCGCTCGCCAGTCAGACAGAGAGAGACAGAGAGACAGAAAGCGAGAAATCACCCCGCACGGGGGATGGCCACGCCGCAATCCCTTCTACTCCGTTCTCCTCTCAGGATCTTGGGCACGCACGCACACGCACCTGGTGTGAGTTTTAAGCCACTGGGTCTAGGACCACAGTCGACTACGTGGGAGTCCAGCGACATAGCCATTACGCTAACTGCTGGTCCCTAACCTATTTGTTTTGTTTACATGCATTCTTGTGTCATTTTTTTTTTTCTGAATCCCCCTAAACTGTATTTTAAGTATTTTTTCTGCCTAACATTTAAAAGTTTCAGTTTCTCCAGAATAAATTTTAGTGTCTTGTCATTAATCACCTTACTAAGTTTTTACTTACCATTTAGCACCCAAACTAAAAAAAATAATAAAATAAAATAGGGGTTAACTATAAGGTGTAGCTGTAATGCACTGTGGGATCCCACAGGGCAACCATGGTTTGATCACAGCCTAGTTCACCTGAAACATGCCAGACATACAACACACATGCCTGGGATCTAAAGGGCTGGAGGACTGGAGGATGGAATTAGAGCATAACTAGACACTGTGGAAGGTGCCCCCCCACCCCCCGTCTTTCTCCCTTTCACTCTCTCTCATGTACATGAAAAACCATTCTATGATAAATAAGGAACAAAAATTTTAAATTACAATAGGCCCCCAGATTCTTTATACAAAGATTAATTTACATTGTTCTACAGGATAGTTCTTGAACAGGTCTTACTTTTCTTTTCACCATTTTTTATTCGTGACCCATCATCTCATCCAGCTAAGGTCTTTAGGGGGTTTTCTAATTTCTAAGCAGCATATTCTAGTATGTTCAAGTTTCCTCTGGTCTTTCAGTGACTCTTCATAATTCTCATTTCTTATCAAGAAGAACTAGTTTTTAAATTTGACTCCTAAATATGTTTTAGACTTGTGGCATCTGTGTTATAACTCCTTGTGCCATCAATATTTTGATGGTTTACAGTTCTTGTAGTGTTTATATTAACTTAAGTAAACTTGCTTTAAATCATACTTAATAATATGTCACATATCTTGGTGACATCATTTTCTTATTTAAATTTTCCATATTGTATAGAAAATGCAACATAAAGCCCTACCCAAAACCTTCATGACTTTTTTTTTGAGAGGTTTTATTTTTATTTATTTATTTTTTTGCTATAGAGCGCACTTTTCTAAGCTCTCCTGTAAACCCAACCTTTCTTTCAAATTCCCTTATTTTAATTCCCACAGATGGTATTCCCCTCCAATAATATTCTATAAATAATATTCTGTAAGTTATTGTGTCTGTGTAATGATTAATAATCATAGCTACAACTCTGCTGGGGAATCCTGGCCGTGGTAAAATGAACATCCTAAGTTTTTATCAGAAACATAAAATGTATGTTTTGGTTACTTAGTGCTTTAAAGGCTTGTCAAAATGAAATATGCACATTTCCAAGAAGTATAACATGACTTCTGATTTATTTAAAAATTGAATTAAAAACAACAAAGAACTAAACCATGAAATATGCTTCATAGTTAAGAGACCTGTTTCCTGGGAAGCTTTTTTTAAAGCTTGTACCCACATTTATCTAAACTATCATACCTTCTACCACCACCCCCAGTCCACTGAACAAATGGACTAATAGCAAGCAAACTATCGACCTTACCTCATCCCAAACATTTGGCCCTCATCTTAAAAGCAACCATAAATCCTCACAGTTCCCCACACTGCTCATCACTTGTTTGCTGAATCAGCATGCTGGATCATGCCAACTATATTTCCAGAAATAATGCATTCCCAAAGCAATAGTTCCAAGTATGCTGAATCAGCATACTAAAGGACATACAATGTAGAGATGCTGCAAAGTATTGTTTCTGAGACAGGGTTTATCTGTAGACGAAACATACAGGTGACAAGAATTTTTTAATCTGACACTGGCCACAAACAAGGAAATACCTGCAGTGTATCACTTGATTTGAGAACTTGTTAAGTTTCTATCTATGAAGGACAGAGAACCAGAAAGTATTTTCATAAATGTGCAAATCTGATGTATTACTGTGATAATAGGTTTGACTAAATGGTCTATGCTTTTTTGATTTATTTAAATCAGTGTGACTCAGCGATGCTATCACATGCAGTGACACATATATTTTGATTTATCATGCCTACTTCAGAAATACAAAGGCTATAATGCACTGTAAAGCAGCAGTATTTTGGAATTCTATGAGCCAGTGATCTAATCTCTGATTATAGAGATTATTTGAAGAAAATAATCCGTAGGTATCTAGAACTAACAGCTTTGGAACTGTTAACTTTATCTCTTCTAGGTAATTAACATTGTAAAAAGCAAAACAACAACAACAACAACAGAAAACAAGTTTGGAAGACATTGCCAACAGAAGTTCAGCTAATATTGGTTCAATCTCCACTCCCAACACATATTTATATAAAAACACACTCCTAATAATCCGTAACAGCACAAGTCTTTGAGTATGTATTTCCACTACAAGATTTTTCAAACATTCTCAATGTAACGTTTGAAGACTTTCAATATTCCACAAATCAAGCAATATAACTTGTAATTTTGATATTGTACCAGTGAATTAAAATAATTTCTTTAGAAATAAATAAGAGCACACATTAGTAAGAAATATGAATTCTCCCAGTCCTGGTTGATGATCAGATAGATTCATTCAAAAGCTAAGTAACTTATTCTCATATTATCCATTTCATGTGATTAAATCTAGGTTGTAAGAAAATAGTTTTTATATAAACTGGGATTTAAGGGCCTTTTCTAAAGATTTGAAGGTATAATATTAATAGCACAAAAGGTAAGGGTATGTTAAACTTTTATGAACACCTTCCTTCACTAACAGAGCCAAACCACTGGCTCTTATCCCAATTGTTTAAGCATCCCCATTTATCTTAGATCCACATTTCAGTTCCTTATATTCATAGAGAGTTTTGACTTTGCTTCTCCCTCCATACCATAGTTTTGTTTTTTTGTTTTTTGGTTTTTTTTGAGAGGTTTTTGCTATAGGGCACGTGCGCTCGCCAGACAGACAGAGAGAGACATAGAGACAGAAAGTGAGAAATCACCCCCAGGGGGGATGGCCACGCTGCATTCTCTTCTCCTCCATTCTCCTCTCTGGATCTTGGGCACGCACACACACACGCCCGGTGTGAGCTTTAAGCCACTGGGTCCGGGACGCGAACCACGGTCGACTATGTGGGAGTCCAGCGACATAGCCATTACGCTATCTGCTGGTTCTCCCCTCCATACCATTGATTTTATAAAAAAAAATTATTCAGAAATAATTTTCATAATTTTCCTCCTTCTACATGTATCTATAAGTTATTAGAATTCCCACTTTCCATCATAAACTGCATTATCTAATTCAGTTGAGTCCTTCCCTTAGGAATTTACTGCAAGAGGGGAGAGTATTTAGTGACTTTGACAGTAATAACAATTCTGTCATGCTTAATGACAGTATTGACCTGGGAAATGTAAATTCAAACTACAGTGAGATACCACTACATACTCACTACTCCGGCTGCAGTTAATAAGACTGACAATATCAAGTGTTAACAAATATGTGGAGTAACTGGAAGTCTTCTAAATAGTTGATGAGGGTGTAAATAGATGCAACTTTTCTCAAAAACTATTTTGCAATATTTACCAAATTTAAATTCCTCAGAGAAATAAGTATACATATCACCAAATGAAATGCATGGTGTCTTCATGGCAGCTTTGTTAATAATAACATGAGACCCAGCCACGGTGGTACACACCAGTAAGATACTGCATCTCTGCAGCTGAGGCCGCATGAGAGGTTCAAATTTGATTCTAGGCCCAACTCGAAGGTTAGGCACAGTAGCATGCACCTGTAATAACAATTATCCAGGAGGCTGAAGCAGGAGGATCAAGATAAGAGTGATGCAATATCAAAAAAACTTACAAAAACAAAACAACAACAACAAAAAACAAAAGTGACTGCAACTTAATACCTATCAATGGCACAGAGATACATTTATTGTTATTTACTCTTATTTTTTAATTTTTAAATTATTTTAATGTATTTTATACATTTAAATACTGTACATCACTATAGCTTGTAAAATGATTTGCCCAACATGAATACAATTTACCACAGTCCAGTGGAAGATATCATACACATTATAATCAGCAGACAATCCTCCATTTCTGTGTCTTAATTTCTTGCCTCTCTGTTTTTCTCCTTGATTCCTTTCATCTCACTCTCTCTCATCTCCCACCCTCTTTCTGCACTGTCTCCATTATCTGTAATCATTTTTTTTAAATTTTATTCATTCACTATATATAACAACAGCATACAAAATGAGATTTCCTATTCAGAATACAAGGTTTCAGGAAAAAAAATTGCATATTTGATGACTGCAGTAAGCTATATAGCCCCAGCTAGGTGCCACTATATAGTATGTTCATTCTCCTCACTGCGGTTTATGCCTAAAGTAAGATTTGTGTTCATGGATATGTATATATCAGCTGCGCTTGGTAGTGGAAATATTTAGATTAATTATGTTCATTAGCAATTCAATAAAATGGGGGGAAAAGACATAGCAAGCAACCATGGATACCAGAGAGAATGTGGGAGGAGGGTGGGACACAGCAGAGGGTGAGAGATAGGGAATCAAGGAAGGATGGCAAAAAAAAAAAAAAATATATATATATATATACACACACACATATATATATATATACACACATACATACAGGAAACAAGAAATGGAAAAGCTTTGTTCATGATAACTCATATGGTGATGTACTTGTTATTCACTCTTATAATGAGATACTACAAAGGAATTAAAAGAAAAAATTAGCTTACACATGCATCTACTTGAATGAGTTTAAAAATCTGTATATTTAGCAAAACTCTCAAGCAAAAAAAAAAAATACATATGAATGATTTCATGCATACAAAGTTAGAGAGTAGGCAAAACTGATGATGACACTAGTAAGAACTATCTCGAGTGGTACCTGAAGTGGTAAGGTACATGAAGAAGTCTCTGGGTTGATATATGCCTTACATCTGGATGGAAGTAATTACAGGCATGCACACACATATGAAAATTTATTTATTTGTACATCTAAGACTTGTGGACTTGGCATATTGTGCTAAATATATTCAAAGTTGCAATTTTACACAATGAGCACTAATACAGATACATAATACAGAATACATTTTCTCATTGCTAAAATTAGTTCTTTTTCAAACCATCCTGTTGATTAGTTTAGCAGCTAACATGTGCCTGGAAACACTACTAGTTTAAATGATAATAAGCTTGATTACAAATTAACATTTGTATATAGTAAGAGGAAAGGATCAAGATATATTTTGGGGGGTATTATGAAAGTTTATTTATTGATTTCTTCCACAAGAAGGCAGAGACAGAGAGAAAGTGAGTCTAAGAGACATTATTACGAAGAGTATTCGCATTGTGATCCAGCCCTCATCTCAGTCAGCCAAAATCATGGGCAAAAGTATGCATTGTTGTCAGAAATGTCTTTAGACGTGAACTCAGGATCTTTCCCATGAGAGTCCAGTTGTGCTACTGCTGCACCACTACCTGGCCTCGAGGCTAATTTTATTAGCTGAGGTCTGTCTTCTGGCTACGCTGCCAGCAGCAGGGGGAATAAGTCTTTTTAGTCCTGAAGAGAGTAACAGCAGAGCATCCATTACAATAGGAGAAAAGCAGGACATAGTTGTCCTCAAAGTGGTCTATAAAGAAGAACTTTAGGCATTGAGATGTAAAATAAATGCCACCGGAAAGTGGAACAATTTGAGTTACTAAACTATATTTAGAAGCTGAAATATAACTTCAATTTTCCTTTCCATTTACAATAATAAAATTATTGCAACTGGCTATAAGTTCTGCCATATTTACACCATATCTACATTTATTGATGCATTTTAAAAGCCCTAACAGTTAATGTGGTCCTACCTTATTTATCAATATACACATTTATTGATAGTTCTCAAAAGACTTAATAGTAAATGTATGAATTCTGTATTTATAAAACGTTTGTAGCTGAGTCCAGCAAATTTGATTTACAAGTTCAGTTTTTGCAAAGCTGCCTATTAGAATTTACTTAGCCTTTCTGATATTTGTGTTTTTACCCTGAATAATGAAAACTATGCTGTCTTACAGTGCCATCAGTAAAAATCTATCAAATGTTCATGTGAAATATTTTCAGTTTTTCAGAAAAAATATTATTTATTACAATTTCTCAAATAATAAATTTTATTGTAAAGTGTTTAAAGCAATGACTATAGCACTCTTGGTAATAATCTAGCTCTATCCAAACTTACCTTAAAAATATTTGATATTGGTGATGCAGTAGTGACACAGCAATAACACAACACTTGATGATGCTGAAGCCACATGGCTGGGTACTTGATTTGTGTCCTGAAGGTTTTCTTATACACACCAGGTACACACATGCCAATGGTCCAAGCTGGCGGAGGTTTGGGGCAGGTTGAAGCATAAGAACGTAAGAGTACCTGTCTCTCTCTCATCCTCTCTTTCATGGAAGAAATAATTGGACAAGCTTGCCAAACAAATGAAGGAAGAAAATATTTACAACTATATTTCAAAATACAACTTGAACATTACATTACTGTAATATTGGAGATCAGAATAATTACTAGAATACTAATGGGAAAGAGCTGCTTCTCAAAACATTAAATCCTCCATATTTGTCCACTTTCTATCAAATGCCAGGGTCTCATTGTTTTTTATGATTAAGTATTATTCCATAGTGTATATGTGCCAAACTATTTCAATCCATTCATCAATATCACAATTCTTTTTTTTTTTTTTAAATCAATTTTCTATCTCCTTTCCCTAGCATGTAAGATCCATGGGCAAGACTTTCTCTAGGCTTGGATTTTGATCTCCATCTTTGTCCCCCAATAAGTATATGAGATGTTAATTCCTGATGATATCCTTTAGTTTTTTTTTTTTTTCCTTTTTGTTTTGTTTCTATTTTCCTTTTTTTTTTTTTTTTTTTCCTTTTTTTTTTTTTTTTTTTTTTTTTTTTTTTTTTGCTATAGGGCACATGTGCTCGCCAGAAAGACAGAGAGAGACAGAGAGACAGAAAGCAAGAAATCACCAAGGGGGTGGCTGTGCCGCAATCCCTTCTCCTTCATTCTCCTCTCAGGATCTTGGGCACACATGCACATGTGCCCAGCATGAGTTTAAGTCACCTGGTCCGAGACTCGAACCATGGTCGACTACATGGGAGTCCAGCAAAATAGCCATTATGCTAACTGTGGGTCCCTGATGATATCCTTTAAATAAAATTTTTTTCTTAAATACTTTACAGCAGAGTTTCTCACCTCAGAACTATCAATATTCAGTGCTAGATAATCCTTTGCTCTGAAGAGCTGTTCTGTGCTTTGTAGGAGCTTCTACCCATTAGATACCAGTAGCATCTTCCCTGAGGCAGGGACAACTAAATGTGTCTCCGAAGACAGTAAAATGTCCTCTGGATAGCCAAATCACCCCAGTTCATAAACACGGCTATAAAAGAGTTAGTAGCAGCATTTCAGTTGGTAATGCTTAAGAGAGTTTTCTATACGTGAATTCTGAAGCAGTTAACAGTGGAAGACAGATGTCACACAGAGAGAGATAAAATGTGGCAGGGATCATGAGGCAAGGAAGCTTACTTGAATCCAAAGTTCAGACCTACCCACCCTAACACAAGCAAACAAGCAAACACAGGCTTCCACTCTCAGGGGCCAGCCTGCCCTGCTCTGATATCTCATGGGTTATAATGAGGACAAGAGACAGATGAAGACACGCTATCTTAGGCAGCACTGCATACCCAAAAAGGCATCTGGAAATATGGATTTGCACAGACTCAGGTTCTTTGATTTTATGAAGAAATAAGAAATGGGAGAGGCCAAGTGCCCTTCCATATACTGTTCTCTTCATGCTCTACAGTCTCACGCTTCACCACACTCCAACCTACTCTGTCCCCAACATGCTGAGCTATACAAAATGTACTCATGCACAGCTTCTCAGCCCTCTAAATTTCTGTTAAATTTATCTGGAGGGGTGTAACAGCAAAAGGTAGAAGGACTGGAGAGAAGAGACCGTCTGTGCCTTCAGCTGTTTCCCAGCTGGCTTCTGTTCTCCTGCAGAGTCACGGCTCCTGTTGATGACCTGCCCATATGTCACAGCTATGGACCCCTCTAGGCTCTCCTGGAAAACCTCCTTCGAATGGACCTTGAGCCCTGGAGATTGTATACGTTTTCCACTCTTCTTAGCCCCAGGATACTTCTACATCCCTTTTTGGTTTCAGTCAATCATACCAATTACTCCTTAAACCCTTTTCATTGTGAATGTCCTCTTTCATTTGGTTTGGGAAGAATTTAGACATTTAGAAAAATTTAAAAATTGATACAAGGAGATCTTATATTCTGTTATCCAAATTGATTAATTTTAACGTTATTTTTATTTCTTTCTTTCATGGGGGTGGGGATAACAGAGAGCAAAAGAAAGAAAGAGGTACCCTTCATCCAGGCTTGCAATACCACTATCCTCCTCAGCCTTCCAGTAGGCCAGGATCATGCGCATGCCCATGGGTGTGCCAGACATGCTTAGGTGGACCTGGCATTCAGATATGAGGTCTCCCCAAGTAGCTCCGGTATTGTGCAATGGAGCCTTATACTTGTGCCACCACCATAGACTGGTCAAATTAATTCACTTTGACATGTGACATTTGTTTAAGAATTTTCTCTCTTCACACTTCTGTATAAATACATAGAATAAAAGTAATTTTTATAAACCACTTTCTCATAATACTTGTGTCTTCCTTTAACAAAAAATTTCACATAATCACCGTATAGCCATTCAAATAAGAAAATTTAGTATTGATACATTCATCTACAGTCCATATTAAGTATTATTTTGTTCAGGGCCAGCAGATGGCATAGCAATTACGTTGGTGACTTCCCACATAGTCAACTGTGGTTCCAGTCCCAGACCCGGTGACTTAAAAACTCACACTGGGTGCATGTGCATGCATCCCCAAGATCCCAAGTGAAAAATGGAAGAGAAGGGATTGTGGCATAGCCATCCCCCCTAGCAGATGATTTCTCACTTTCTGTCTCTCTGTCTCTCTGGCAAGCACACATACCCTATAGCAAAAATCTCTTTTAAAAAAAAAAAGATTATTTTGTTCAATTGTCCTTATAATGTCTTTTTTAAATATATAATTGCCACAACGTACATATCTCTACCAGAGAAAGACAGAAAAACAGAGAGGGAGAAGGAGAGATCAATCATAAATGGAGCATGGTCACACCACAACCCCTTCTTCTTTATTTCTCCATCGCCTCAGGTTTCTAGGCTTCTCCACATATGTGTCCAGAATGTTTTTCTAGCTCCTGGGGCAGGAATTCTGACTGCAGTTGGCAACGTGGAATCTGGGACCACTTTAGAGTGCGTAGGCAGGTTCCGGTATACCGAATAATGCATTTCATATTGAAATACTTATAAGTAAGCAATTAATAAATAATAAAAACCTTCAATACTCTTGATTAAAATTATGAGCATGAAAGTTTTAAATATTTACTTTTTGAGTTGTGCATTTATTGGTCTAGAAAAGTATGCCCTCAATACATTCAGTTCTCATCTAGTTTCTGCTCCTCACTGAGCCAGGTATGTAAGAGATGCTAAAAATTAGAGTTGAGAAGATAAATACATAAAAAAAAGAAAACTTACAAAAAATTCCCTGTGTTCTAGGAGTTCTAAGTTTAGCCCAAGTGAAAATTGTGTGTGTATTTTCACTGAAAATTTTAAAAATAAATGAAATTGAGGTTTATGAATTCCAAATATACTATTGAAGAGGACCAGCAAATACACGAACAAAGTTCTGCGATTACACACCTTGTGGATGACAAGTATCAAAAGTTAATCAGGACACGTTTCTTACTAAGCCCAGTTGTCATCTCAGTTTTCATAAGACAATAAGCTAAGCAGTTATTAGGACTGATCAAAGCAGACATCCACAGTGAAGACTTTTTTCCTATCTCTAATCTAAATATAAGTAATGTTTTGCAAATAATTTGAATGAGGCTTCAGGAAACTAGTCAAGTCACCTCACAGCCAATGCTAAAAAGAATTGCCCAAAGTAGGAACACCAACTAATTTCAAAAATAAGAGCAAAAGCCTTTTTACTTAGAAAATTTTAGGCACTTTTGTCTCTCACGTTGAAGGGCATAGTTCATCAGAAGCAAATCCAAGCAATGATCTGTCAGGAGATTGTTTTCATGCTATGGCTCTGAAGTGGGGCCTCAACCTAGAGAGATTAATTCGTTAGCTTTCGACCATGGTAACAATCCAGCCCCTGTCACCAGACTTAAGTAGAGAGTGGTTGAAAGATAGCCTTAGAGAGTTTGAAAAAGATAAAGTCAAATTAGAGATGTAAATATCCCAAAAATATGAGCAAATCTCTAAGCTATGCAGCTGAAACCAGCAGAGGCACCAAAGGGAAGCAAATATTCCTTAACAGCAATACTGCAGCCATAGCGAAGCATTTGTATTATTCCAAACTACCAAGGAAATTAGTTTGAAAGCAAATAAGGTTTTTGTTTAGTTTTGTTTATTTTTTTTCTTTCTTTCTTTCTTTTATGGCAGCTGTCTCCAGATCAGAAGCCATTTAACATTCAAGAGCTGATCAACAGAGATAAGTGATAAGGGATGGTGGATTTCCCCAAGAGGTGGCATCTATTCCATTAAAACGCATGTGAGTGAACAGAAGGAGAACATTATTATAGGCTTTGCTTCAGGACACTCAAATGAAAATCACATGTCACTATTGTGACTTTACTTGCAGCTCGGAAAACAGAGAAAGAATGTGACAAGCTGCACATGGAGTAGTCTTGCTACCTAAAGCTTTCTTGTCCTCAAGGTAAATCAGACTGTCATGCAGATTTCTCACTTCCCAGCCCAGGGGAAAGAAAAACAAAAACAAAAATGTGCAGGTCCAGATGGTGGTATGGTTGTTAAAGCAACTGAATCCCACACAGGCAACGATGCAGTTTGAGTTCTGGACCTGGCAGCTTGAGGAACACGCTGAGTGTGATTGTGCCTGTCCCAAATCCTGACAGGAAAATGGAGGAGAAGGGGTGCTGGCATGGCCATCCCCTCCTGGGAAATGGTTTCTTACTTTCTCTATCTCTCTCTGGTGAGTATATGTGCCCTATACCAAAAATTTTTTAAAAAGTGAAAAATAAAGCTTCATATATATGTGTGTGTGTGTGTGTACAAAATTCATGAGTGAAAAATCAAAGCAACAGGAAAACAACAAAAAATTTTCTGAATCAATAGTGTAGATACTTCCCCGTGTAACCTAATCTATCTCTGTTAACAGAGATAGCAAGTGGTCTCCTGACTCTGAGCATTTATTCCTCTGTGAAGGAGACCATGCAGCAGGACTCGTGTGTGCACAAGGCTGGCTGTGGATCCTGCAAGGTATAAGTCATCTACACAGCACAATTTTAATTCCCAGTTTAAGTTGCTTAAGCCACTTACACTTAGTACAAGTGAAAGCTGTTTAAAAATTTTCAAGGAAGGAAGAGAGCAAGTAGGCAGGTACTTACATCCTGGGAAATATAAAACTGAAGACTACTACAAGCGAAACAGAAGGCAGTACCAAGCCAGGGGAGTACTAGACACATGTTTCACCCTTTCACAACAGTAGAGACCCCTCTCTCTGCACAGAATGTGCGATATGATAAAACCAGTTAATCCCTAGCTGTAACACTCTGAATGTGGAATTTGACCTGAATTTGCTCAATTGAGCATCCTGGAAGTTTTTCTTTCTTCCTAAAATAATAATGATAATAATAATGTCAATGTTCTGTCAAAAAAGAGAAATGCTTTAGATCTTTCCTTTCCTTTTTTCTTTTCTTCTACCTCCTCTTTCTTTAATTATTTATTGGGTATGTGAATTTCAAAACAACAATCTGTGTTAGGACTTAATGAGTCAACAATAAAGGAGTAAATCCTTTTTTATATAGTATTATATGTTTTAGAGCAAGGTTTGTCAAATGTTTTGTACAAAAAGCTAGATTGTAAATATTGTAGGCTTCACTGAGCTAAATAGCCCTATTGCAAATACTCAACATTGATACTGAGTTATACACAGTGTATAAATAAATAGGCTTGACTGTGATACAATAACTATTTATTTATAAACGCTAATATTTACGTTTCATATAATTTTTGTATGTCACAAATTATTATTCTTTTGGGTTTTTTTACCACACATTTTAAAATGGAAGAAGACAATCTCACCTTGTAGCCTGTATATAAATTTCTGTCAGGTAACATTTTGACCCCAGGCTGTGGTGGTCTATTACCCTCTGGCACAGAGTTAAGTACTATCTCATCATCTGCCACTTTGTGATCTCCGTTAAATTATTTTACTTTTCAAGTTTTCTCATCTGTTAAATAGTATCTACTGACTATTATAGTTTGGACATCTCCCAAAATCCATGTGTCAAAATGTACTTGTATTATAAAGGTGGTAAGTAAAAACTTCATCCCTTCAAGGCAAAAAAAAGAACAGGGCATGCAGAAACTTCTGGACAGATTCTCTGCCCAAGATCCTGCCTCTGCCATTTCATGATTCTTTTGGAGCTTCTGTATGGACAGAATCCTGAGTAAAATAAACCACCATTCTCTACAATTCACCAGGCTCAGCTAGTTCTGTAGGCGACACAACATGGACTATGGCATTCACCTTAGGCAGTTCTTGCCTTGCTTTTAAGAATTAAAAGTGGTAGTGCATCCAACATGCTAAATATTACCTTTCATACAGAAAACATTCAATAAATGCTAATATTATTACTAAGTCACATTAGTTTACTTTCATGTGCTTTATTTGACTTGCCTCCACTTGTAATTTAAGAGAAAAATCCAGTTATAAGTTACCTCAAAATTAAATTACATGTGTTTATCTGTACTTTAAAAAAATGGAAGAATTAGGGACCAACAGATGGTATAATGGTTATGTCACTAGACTACCATGTAGTTTATTGCAGTTTGAGTCTCAGACCCAGCAGCTTAAAACTCATGCCAGGCATGTGTGTGTGCATGCCCAAAATCTTGAAAGAAACAGAGGAGAAGGGATTTTGGCATGGCCAACTCCCCTGGGGGTGATTTCTCACTTTCTGTCTCCCTGTCTCTTTCTGTCTCTCTGGCAAGCATATGTGCCCTATAGCAAAAATCTTTCTAAAAAAAGAGAGAAGAATTATATCTTAATTAACTTTGACTAATTCAGAACAGGTACCATAAGTAAAAGAAGAAAAGATGTACGAGAAAGAGAGAGAGAGATTTAACTCAAATGAATAAATTGTCTCTTGATTAGTTTTTTTACTTTTTTTTTTTTTTTTTTTTAGTTTTTTTGCCATAGGGAACCTGTGCTTACCAGAGGAAGAGACAGAGAAAAGGAAAGTGAGAAGTCACTCCCCCCTTCAAAGGGGGACAGCCATGCTACAATCCCTTCTCCTCTTGAGATTTTAGGCACACACACACACACACATGTGCTCAGCATGATATTCAAGCCATCAGGTCCAGGACTCAAACTCCAGTTGACCATGTGGGAGTCCATTGCCTTAACAACCCCACCACATGCTGGAACATGGAACTTTTACATTTTTAATTTAATATTTCTTATAAGTGCTTATCATAAATAGTATCCCCCTTAGCGATTTACTCTGTCCAAGCTGACAGAGTAAATGACAATGAATATCCATGGACCTAAGCAAATAGAGGGAAAAAGATAGGTGTGTTCGACTTATAACAACACGGCAGTTACAACTTAGTAACAAGTAGTTCTCTAATAAGTCCAGAGCTCCTACTAATTAAAGCATGTGATTTTATTTATTCATGCATTTCTTATTATGGAAAATTCCATACATGAACAAAAACACATGGAATAGTGTGTTGAATCCTGATGTATGCATCACCTAGGTCCAGTAATCAGCTAGTGACCAGTCTTGTTATATATATCTCTACCCTGTGCCTCTCGCTCATGATTAGCACATTAATTTTTAAAATATATAATTCTTATTAATGTAATGGTGTAATAAAAATGGAAATGAAGAAAAAAGCAAAAACATTAAATATAGTAAATCATCACAAATATATGAATAAAGCATTTTGATATTTCTTATCAGTGCTCAATATAAACAAAATCATAATTTTCATTATATCACATAAATTTCATTAGACTTCAGAAACTTTGCCCTTAATGAGTGCATACATATACCATAATTAACAATTTTCCAGTTATTTAACATTGCATTTTATTTATTTTTTTAAGTTTGTATTTGCTGCAAGTGAAAAACTTCATTTAAGAGAAAAATGGATTTGTTATAATGATACGTATTTCACAAAAATCAGGGCAGTTTTGCATTCTCAGTCCTTGGGCAGAGTAGGGCCCAGGGCAAGTATGGGGACCATAGCAGCAGAGATTTAGCAACCTGCTCCCTGGTGTACCACTTGTAAAATTTTAACATGTAAGTAAATCCTCTGGGGACTTTGTTAAAATGCAGCTTCCACTCCTTAGCCTCTGAGGAGGGCCTGAGAGTCTGCTTTTATCACAAAATTCCAAATATGCCAGTATAGCTAGGTTTTGGTTCATTTTTTACTCCACTCTCTGTAATATGACTTAACAATAATTTCTTCTAGGTTCACATTGTGATCATTTTCATACAGTTTTGCAAGTAAGTGTGCATTACATGCGTATATAGATATGCTTTAGATGCACAGAAGGGTTTATCATCAAAACTTTTACTCTTTGAGCCCAGCCTAAGTGGCATAGTCTGTAGTGCCCTGGACCGCAGTGTTGGGAGTCACTGCCTCTATGGGTTTAGATCCCCAGGTAGGCCTAGGAACATCCTGGGTATGAGAGTCAGCACCAAAAATCCTGAGGGGCTAAAGAACTGGGGGAAGGCGTTGAGGTGTGACAAGACCCTATAGAGAGTGTTTTCTCTGTCTCTTTCTCTCTCATGTACACAAATACACTTGGATTAAAAATAATTCTTATTCTTTTTGAATTTTAAAATATTTCTTGTTATTTGTATACTTTGAAACACATCCTACTTCTAAAGTCATGCAACTTGTTGATTTCAGGTAGTAGAAATTCAGAAATTGGTTTCTGATATTAAAACAATCAAATACAATATAGAAGGTTGAGAAACATTTAAGTAACTCAACCAATAAAGATAGGTTAATCTCTTAAAATTAAAGCATTATATTAGACGTACATACTAGAAATATACATACATATAAAATGCTTTCTCATTATTTCATAAAATTTATAAATTTACTTAGAATAATTTTCTAATTTTCCCTTAATATGGCTTCCCAGTTTTCATTAATGGCTGGGCATACAAATCTAAATGCATTTCAATAAAAAGAAAATCATGTGAAGACAGAGCACCCAAAGTTGCTTCTATATACTTTACTTATTGACTTATATTAACCCGATATGTGGATAAAACAATGTGTCAATTACTCAAACTTGTCTTTTATCTGCTATAATTTATAAAACTGACCTCTTGGTCCAGTCACTGTGTGCATGCTGCTTAAGATACTGCAATCAATACACTGCTATCACATGAGAGTGCTGGGTTCAATTCTCAGTCCAGTCAAAAGACAGGCCAGCAACTTAGGAGACTGAGACAGGAGGATTATTACAAAGCAAGACCATATTAAAAACATTTCTGACTTCTTTCTAAATCTCAAGTTTAATTCTTAAAGGAATAACATCCTTTTCTGAATATTTAAATCTGTAAAAAGAAAAACCAAACAGAATCAAACTCCAGACACTAATATCAAATGGGTTAATCATAAATTTTAAAGACTAAGAAAACAGCAGGTAAGACTCAAGCAATGCGCCTTTTAGAAACATAATTCTTTCGGTGCATCGAATATATTGTGTACATTTCTCAACCCATTCCTTAGAAACTGACTTGAAGCACATGGGCTACTAGCAAATTATCTGACTCATCATGTCTGTATTTGCAATGACATTTAGTGTGTAGCTGTAAAAATTCCCTTATTTCCAAGCATGCAGTGGAGGTGCTCACCAATCAGTGGTTCCTTGCAGAATTCACTGCAAATGTCTTTTGTCCCAAGATACACAGGTAAGTAAGTGATTTTTCTCTTCAGAAATTGGCCAATAATGTAATACAATGCTTGAAGGTGAGCATTTATACATCAATGGACAGTAGCAAATACTTGTCCTATTATCAAATATATCTCAAAATTGCAAAGTACCTTTTAATTATCAAATGTGCTTATTAGAAAAGCATTCATTTTCAGAATCCTCTTCCTGTTGCATAAATATCACTAGGGGGTGACACATGTTTAGTAAATTTAATTAGTGGCCTAAATCAAGATATATGCATATCTTTAATTTTTTTTTTTTGGAGATGTTTTTGCTATAGGGCATGTGCACTCGCTAGAAGGACAGAGAGAGAGAGAGACTGAAAGTGAGAAATCACCCCCCTCCCATGGAGGGATGACCACGCCGCAATCCCTTCTCTTCCATTCTCCTCTTGGCATCTTGGGCACGCACACGCACACGCCTGGTATGAATTTAAGCCACTGGGTCCAGGACTCGAACCATGGTCAACTTTATGGGAGTCCAGCGACATAGCCATTATGCCAGATGCTGGTTCCCAAATCAAGATATATCTTAACAGGCTGCAACAAAGACACAAAACATTAGCCACTCTGAACATTTTATTTGAAGTACTGCACTCCCACTCTATGAGTGAATTTATATAGGTCACATAATCAAGATTATGACTTTCAATCAGTATAATCATAATATGTAACCTTCTACCAGTTCTGTAATCTTATTACCCTAAAGATTAGATCATTTTCTTATAGAGGTAGAACCACTGGATTTTAGTCCTGGAAGGATATAAAGCAAAATAAAAAATAAGTTTGAAATTAGATCTTGGTTCTTGCTGAGTTCCTATTTTCTCAGCCAGGAAATGGGAATGATAATACTGGTCTCTTATTCTTATAAACTTGGAAGAATGTATGCAAGTGACCTCCCTAGTACCTGATATGCAGAAAAGGCTCAAGTTAGTCATTGATATTTTTATTATTAAATTATAATTATTATTGCCTACCAGTGAGAATGAATATGAAACTGACTTCTTAGATAGTTCTCTGAAATCTATAAGTATTTTGCATATATTTAGGAAACTTTCATAAAAAGTTAAAGTTTTAACTTGTTTACTACTAGGAGTTGATGAGTTTCAGGCAATAGTATGCTGATAACCCAGTTCTTCGAAACAAAACAAAAAATGCCTATTGGAGGCATTTGCAGATTTCTGCTATCGAAGTACTTTGACTATGACCAATTTCAAGCTACCAATTTTATGTTACTTAATCAGCATTTGAAAAAACCTGTGCACAATAGTCTCTTATGAGCAGGTATAGACTAGTTCCAGCATACTCCTGACTCTAGGTCAGTTCAATGGTAGCCAATTACTGGAATGACCAACTCAATAAATGACAAACTCAGCAAATGACCAACTCATCAAATGACAAATATGTCAAATAACCAATTTTCAAAATGACAAATTTGTCAAAAGTCAATTTTCCAAAAGCTAACTTGTGGAAAAATAATGTGCCATTTGATCAATTCCCAGATGACCTTAGTTATTAAAACCTATCAAATGCTTTATAATAATTTCTTCAGTCATTGTACCTTCAGAGGCAGGCAAATGCAGGGGAGAGGCAAAACTTAAACATATAAAGAAGCAAAACAATTGTTCATATAGGAAAACCTGTTAGAATGGGAACTATGACAACTGGAATACAGCATGTATGATCTTTACATTTAGCCAAAGCAGACCAAGAACTCTAGAGTTAAAATGCTGAGAGATGATGAATAGCCAATTAAAAAAATGCTAATCTAATTTGTACTTTTTAATTATTTATTCAATGTTTTTGCCAGAAGGCTTGTTTGCTTGCTGGTGAGAGACAGTAAGAGGGAAAAGAGAAATCATCCCCCAGGTGGGATGAAAATATCACAATCCCTTCTTCACCATTCTTCTCTTGGAATTTTGAGTATGCACTCACATTCTCCAGGTATGATTTTCAAACCACCAGGTCCAGGACTTGAACTAGTGTTGCCCATATGAGAGTCCAGCACCTTAACCCCCACCCCATCTCCTGTTGCCTCAGCTTGGCACCTTTTTAAATTTGCTATTTTAATCAACAAGCGGATTGATATTTTAGTGAAGGGCTTTACCTGCATATATTCCTAATGTCATTATGTGCTCTGCACCTTAATATCCTGAAATACAGAAAGATTGTATAATAACAGCAAATGTAGTCAGTGAGGTCTTGATATGAACTTCCAGGCATTTAAAAGACCTATTGTCAAATAATATGAATGTCTAATTATTTTAAAGTTTAACTCTCCACATTAGAGGTTGGAGAGCTAAAGAAATACCAAATTTAAATTCAGTGGTTTTGCACTTTAGAACCATCTAGGCTAATGCATGATAAATACTCCATTTGTCTTTATCTCATTGCTTTTCACACTACTTTCAATGACCATCTGTAAGACACCATAAATAATGCAGATATATGCCCTCATCTACTTGCAAACTTATACAGAAATCTCAGTAGCTAAATCCCCAATGACTCTACTTTTGCTTCAGCCTAACTAACTTAAAGTAATAATACTGTACAAAGCATGTTAGATATATAGATATTGATATCTGAAAGGAATCTTGCCGGCCATTTAAATTTGTATCAGATTTTATCGGTGGGAAACTAAATTCCAAAGAGGTAAAGTCATTTACTGAAAGTCACATGGAAGTACGTTTATTCATTAGAATTTCACTTGGGATAGAATATTTATGGGTACAATTTCTTTGTAGCTTCTCCCATCAAAAGATGCACTCTTTCTTCATCTCCTTGAATTAGTCTGGCTTTGTGACTTGTTTTGACCAATCAAATGAGGTAGAAGTCATGTTGAGTAAGTTCCACAGACAGGACCTCAAGGGCTTGGAACATCTGCCTTTGCCCTTGCAGAATGCTGTCACAAGACCACCAGGTTAGAAAGCCAGTCTAGCATGCTGGGAAGGTGAGAAGTCATGTGTAGAGAGCCCAGACTAGCACCAACTATTCATGGAGTAGTTGAGAGGGGAGCCATGCTGGGCTGGACATTCCAGACCAGCTTGTCAAACAGCTGTTAATGGATTGTGGAATGAGGTCAGGTAAAGGGGCAAAAGATCCATCTGATTAACTCACAGAATTGTGCGAATCAATAGGCATTTACTCTGTGTGTGTGTGTGTGTGTGTGTGTGTGTATTTCTTTCTTTTTTTTTTTTTAATTGACAGTGGTGTGCGCACTCATGAGAGAGAAATAGTGAGACAGAAAGAGAATAAGAAGGAGATAGTACCCTCCCCGTGGAGCACAGTCACATCAAATCCCTTCTTCATTTCTCTATCCTGTAAGGAATTGGGTCACTCACATACACATGCCCAGGGTGTTTTACAAGACACCAGAATCAGGATTTAATCTGTAGTCAGCAACATGGAGTTTGTTTCCCTTAATCACCAGGTTGCAGGATCAGTCCTATTATTGTTATTTTAAGTCACAAAGTTCTTGGCTGGCATGTTACATGACAATTAATTGATTTTTAAAAGGTAATTTCAGGTGGTCTACAGAAATATTTATGTTATAAACAAAAAATAATAATTTAAGATACAAAGATGAAAGGTTAAAGTGAAGGTAGAACAAATAAGATGACAATAGGCATGAAAAAAATAGATCATATCTGGGCATATGGGTGACAGTGCCCAAAACACAGTCAATCACACCTAAGAGTTGCTATTCTTTGAAGGAGGGATGCTGTCACCTCATGAGCATTGGAATTGAAGTTACATTTCTGCATGTTTTGTAAGAAGAGACAATGACTTCATTTGTTCTGAGCTATCTTTTTGTATTGTTTTGTTTTGCTTTGTTTTGTTATAGGGCATGTATGCTTGAGAGACAAAGAGAGAAAAAGTGAGAAATCACCCCCCTGGTGGATGACCATGTGAAATCCTTTCCCTTTCAGTCTCCTCTAGGGACTTGGGCACACATGCACACATGTCCAACATGATTTTAAGCCCCAGGATCCATAACTGGAACCACAAGTCAGCCGTGTAAGCTACAGCACCTTAATCCCTGCACCACCTATTGGCACACTGAATTAGCTTTTAAAAGATGTTTATATAGAGAAAAGTCTTCACAAATAGAAACAGTGTCCTTTAAGAGCAAAGGATAGGCATACTTATTTTAAATATAGAATCCTTAGGTTTGCTAAACTCAGGTTTCCTCTCCTGTAACAGAACCCACTGTGTATGCAAGAGTCATTTGCTCTTCTTACAGCCCACAGGAGGAACTGAGGCTGGGGAATCAATGCCAGACAAACTGATACTCATATGACTTGCCATACTGTGAATAATGAGGTCCTTTTTCTCTGATCTAAGAGTCTCCTGTCATCTGCCATTATCCACATAACATTGTCAGACTAACTTGTCAATTTGTAAGAACAGTAATAATCTTGAACTTTCACAATTTAGCAATAAGGCCTTCCACACATATCTACAGCAAGTGTCAAAGTAAAGTTTTTTGGTTGTCTTAGATAACGTGTTTGTGCATTATCTATTATTAAGGCAGAGTGTTTCCCAGGTTATTTGACTCCAAAACCAATATTCTCTCTCTACATATATTTTTTTTACATTATTTACACTTAGAAGTAAATTTTCTGGTAAATCTTCAAAAAAAAATCTCTATAGTGATTTATTTATTATCCATTTCATAACAGAAAATATCTAAATCCAAATAATAAACAGCTAGTGAAAAACTGCAGGATTACTCAAATGAACGAGAAAAATACTGTTTATGGGAATTTCTGTCTTTCCAAATTTGTGTGCTTCAGCCAGCTCTCCATTTCAACTGCCCAACGTGGTATAAAGGCAGGGGCAAGGTTTTTCAGTTTGAGTGACTGGCATCCAATCAGCAAAATGTTTTTGTTTTTTGAGAGGTTTTGCTATAGGGCACGTGCACTTGCCAGAAATACAGAGAGAGACAGAGAGACAGAAAGTGAGAAATCACCTCCCAAGGGGGATGGCCACACCACAATCCCTTCTCCTCCATTCTCCTCTCGGGATCTTGGGCATACACACACATGCACCCAGCGTGAGTTTAAGCCAGTGGGTCAAGGACTTGAACCACAGTCGACTACATGGGCATCCAGTGACATAGCCATTACGCCAACTGCTGGTCACCCAATCAGCAAGTTTTATTAGCTTCACTTGTTTTTCTGTAAAACGGTGATAAATTATTTAGCTATTATGACACCAATTGAGCCATATTATTTTGAGGAGTAGAAAAATTGGGGTTTTACTCATACATAGTCAAGCAACTTAATAAAAGATAGCTTGCATTATTATTTCACGAGCAGTTATTGCTGGTTCTTACCTGAGAATTTGTAAAGGCCTATAGCTTCTTGTTCTTCTGTTATTATCAATTGGGAACTCACAGAACGATATGGCTGTGGAGTCACAAAGTGACTTGGTGATTAGCACATCAGCTCCATGTGGAAATAGAGGCTGTGATTTTCATAGATCTACACCCAGGCCATAGAACAAGGTCCAGGGCATAGATAATACTCAGTAAATATTTTCTGAATAAATTAATAGGTAAATCAGCCTGAATACCTTTGAAATAGAATCCAGAAATCCTGTGAATGCAAATAGGAGAGACAGAACTCAAGTTGTATGCCTATAATGAATAACACTGAATCTTCATCCATGATAACTGCATGATGGCTCCAGGATGCTGTGGAGCCCAAGAAAGCACCAAATTACTTCTAAGGTATAAGCACCTTCAGGGAAATGAAACAGACTGGATTGAAATGAAAAAAAATAAATAAATAAAAACAAACTGCAGCAGAAAAAAAGAAAAGACCTTTCTGTAATCATAACTCTTCAAGGTCTGTGTTACTTTCCATAGCGATTTGAGGGAGACCACAAAGAAGGCAGACTTCAGATACCTCACAGGTATACCTGATACCAATATAGGATGAATAACTCAAAAGTTCAAACTTCCTCTTTTTTTTTTTTTGAATGGATGAGCAATAATAATATTTTTTGGTTATTTAAAACTAAATTTAAGGGCCAGCAGATGGTGTAGTGGTTAAAGTGCTGGATTCCAATGTGGTTGACCAAGGTTTGAGTCCCAGACCCAGTGGCTCAAAAGTCACACCAGGTACGTGTGTGCATGCATGCCCAAAACCCCGAGATGAGAATGGAGGAAAAGGAATTGCCGCGTGGTCATCCACCCCCTATAGCAAAAATCTCAAAAGAAAAATACTAAATTTAATCTCATTTATAGAAAAAAATGGAAACCCTCAATTAAGAAAAAGATAACAAAGAAATAAAAATCATCAGCTCCAACATCTCAATTTAAAACGACTGATTATAGATATGATTATAAAATTTTAAACTTAGAAATGCTTATCTACTCCAAATATTCTTTTTTAACAATGAAGAAGCAGAAGCCTAGAGACTGTCAGTTTTAAAATGTCATATTCCACTCCACTAGTCCATATATTGATGACCAAAACAAGAACTGAGGGAGAGACTCCATTGCAGAAACACACCACTGGCTCCTGCCTGTTTCTCTCCTGCCTGCTGCTAATTAGTCAGCATTGATCCAAACCTGTTTAGGACAAACACATTTTTCAGAACCAAGAGTTTAAATAAAAATTTTTAAAGAAAAAATTTAAAAATAACCTTTATAGGAACATTTCACATGGGCAGCAAACACTCTACATTTGGCACTTTTCAGGGAGACAAGTTTCTCCTCTCTGAGGAATTCCAGTTTTCTGCTGCAGCACAGATATGATACGCCAGATCATATCCATCATAATGAATAGTGAGGGGAAAACTCTGGAAATGCTTTCTTTTTCCTCAGAAAATGAAGAAAAATTAGAATCAGCAAGTCCTCAAATGTATTTAACTTGGACTCAGTCTTCAGCCTTGGAATCTTATTGCCTCCGCTCTCAGATGATTCATCTGGGTTTGTTGACTAGGTGTCTGGCAAATACTCCAGACCATTGCTACTGGCATGCATGTCTAACAGATGTTAAAAATGAAAGGCTGACAGTTTTTATGATATAATTAAATCTCTCCTTATTTCTCAAGTGCTATTTAATTTAATTTTAATCAAAAGTAATAACCATCTACAATGGCTGTAACTGTGACATTCATGGTCTATGTAAGGCATTACCTATTGTGCTTTAGGAAAAAGTCTTGGAAGGAAAAAGTCATTTGCTAAAGTTTAGTTAATACTGCCGAAACGTTTGGAAGCAATGAAGTTACTCAAGAAAGATAAAGCTTCAGGTGGTCTCATAAAATGTTAAAAAGCTCATGTGGCTCACGCTCCAATAGGATGTTCTTTGCCAGTTTCTTGCCTGTGTAGCTGAAACGGAAGGGAATTTTTCTTTTGAAGAGCTATGTTATGAATATACATACTAGAAATAGGTGTTTTTATTTATCAAGGCAGATGAAAGCTACTGAGCAGGTGATATAAGGTTTTGACTGGTTGATGGAGAAGACACTGAGTCTACCTTGCAAATATCAATATTTATTCCATTGGCTTGGTTAATGAGCATGACTTAGATATACTTTGTGTTTAGAATAAAATAGAATCATACATTTCAGAGCCAGAAGGGATATTAAGGAAAAAACTGATCAGACTTTCAAATTTCATGAATGGGGAAGGCAAAATCTGAGTAGTGGATGTGATATATTCATGTACCCATAAATGGTGAGTTGAAGAACCAGAATTGGACACTGGGTATTATGACTCTGAATCTAGCAGCTTTATATATAACCACTTTTCACTAATAATGTTCTACCTAAAAATCAGACTTACTAAAGTGCTCAAATAACAGGTCAGAACCATGTTATTTGTTTTTATATCTAACTTCTCTAAATACTGCTTTATTTTATTTTCCACTTTATTTTAAATATAAATACCCTCCATATCCATTGCAAGATGTTGTCTAACTGGTTCACAATTTAAATGGAGTTAGCACTGAGATTTGCATAGTGCTCATAGTTTGTGCTTAGTTTGTATGTCTCAACATCGCATTACACCTAACTCTGGGATTTGATTTTATTTAACATATTGACTTTGAACTATAAACTTTGAAAAAGATATTTTGTAATGTTTTACTGTAAATATGTTTCATATAATAAATTATGATGCATTAAGTAATTTTCTATTGATTGACTATAATGAAAAGTCCACTTGGGACAAATGTTGATAGTGTGAGAAAATGGTTTCTATGGGGGAACAAATTCTCACATAATGGTTCCTAAAGTGGTGGCTGAGCAAGATATACCATAGTTCCAAATCCAGTGATTAGAGACATGGGATTTGAGACCTCTAGAGAGAAAGAAAAACCCTTGTAACATGTTTTTGGGTACTGAAGTCGTGAGATTGAACACAGAAAGTCTAGTACTTTGGGAAAGGTATAGTACAAATATCTGAAAATGGCAGTATGCATCACTTATAGTCAATAGTGATATTTAGAATGGATTCGTTTCAAATCCATATACAGACTTCTCCCTGAGAACAAGTTAATTAGTGGTGGAAGAAGCATTAGGTAAAAAGTATGTAGGAAATTTTGGTATATCTTTATTGTTTAAATAGCACAAAAATTATAAATTGGGAGATCAGTAGAAATTAGGCAACCCTTCAACCTACTACACAAGAGGAAAGTTAGAACTTTTTTTTTTTTTTTTGGACAAAGAAATGCATTGTTTTTGAATGCAGCAATTGGATGAGAAAATGTTAACCCTTGAAAGAAAAGATTGCAGTACCCAGTAATTTTGTGTGTGTGTGATTTAGTATGGAGAATTCCTGTAATAGAAATAAGTAATATTTTTTTTTTATTAGTACTAAAGTAGACATGAGAGAGAAAATGGTATCAGAATTCAGGAGTAGAATGTCACTAATGAGCATCATGTTTTTAACTCAATTTTCAAGAAACTTTTTAATTTTTAAATTAGGGTTGAACATCGCTTTTTAAGGATATAAAATTATAGAAAGATTAAGAATGTTGAATGTACATCAAAAATAATTAATGATATAATAAGAGTTAAATAAAATAATGATATATTTGATAATGAGATTTGCTACATATAAAAAAAAAAACGTAATTGTTGGGTCACCTGGTTGCATGGTGGTTAAATCAGCTGGATCTCATATGGCCAACTGTGCAGTTTGATTCCCAGACCTGTTGTTCTAAAAAAACATGCTGAGTGTGCACACCCAGAATCCTGAGAGGAAAACAAAGGAGAAGGGATGGTCATGTGGCCATCCTCCCAGGAGGTAATTTATTGCTTTCCTACTTTTGCTCTCTCTTTCTCTCTGGTGAATGCACGCACCTATAGCAGAGGAAAAAAAAAAAAATTACTACTGTTGCAACACATATAGAATGTTTTTCACACTCATGCATTAGCTTTAGTATTGCGTTACTGCATGATAAGTTATCTCATATTTAATTACCTTAAACCACAAATATTTATTACTTGATAATTTCTCAGGGTCAGGAATCTAGGCCTGGCTTAGGTGAGTGGCTCTGGCTCAAGGCTTTTGATGGGGAAGCAGTCTGAGCACCGGCTAGGACTGCCATCTCATCTAAAGGCCAACTAGCTCTGCTGTAGAGGTAGCTTTTAAGCTCACTCTAACGAGTTTTGGCAGGCTTCAGTCTTTTGTTGTGTGTCTCTCTAACAAGCTATTTCACAATGTGGTCTGACTCCTTCCAGCATGAGAGACTCATGAGAGAAAAAGCATCTAAGATCGAAACCATAGTCTTTCTAATTTTCTTTAAAGGGGATAATCTTTACTCAAATTATTGAGTCTTTACTATGTGCCAGACATTACTCTAAATCCTTTAATTTTATTAACTAATTTAATTTTAACATATAGCCTATTAAATATGTAAAGATGTTAAGTGAAATTCCCAAGGCTTCCTAACTAGCAAAGGACACAGTTAATATCCAAATCCAGACAACTTAAGTCTAGAGTTTGAACTCCTAATCATTAATCAATGCTTTACCATAATACACTCTTTTAGAAGATGCAGAAAGGATTAGTAGATATTGATTGGTAATAATGGTTTGTAATTGAATAATTAAAAAGTAATAGTCATGATTCCCTAAACAATAGCTACATTCATTTACTATATTTTAACATATGTTTAAAATCTTCCTTCAATACTTACTTGAATAGTTGTAAATTTCTTTAAGTTTCTTGGTAATATGCTGATAAGATGACAAAAATAAAGATAGATTATACCAAATTATTGTTCCTCTATACCTAGTCAAAAGCTAAAAATCAAGTCAGTATAGATACTTCCACATCCGAGTATGGTAGACTAAAAATTGCAGAATCATTCCCAATCTTCATAAAATAGTTATAAAATCTGGACCTGGCAGCAAAGCAACCACCTCAAAAAATCTTAGAGAGTAAATAACAGCAGACAGGGTTGGGTTGGCATGCACACATTCTCCAAGGACGACGGACAGAGAACATCACAAATAGCTCCCATCTCTGCAACTTTGAACCTAGAGGTAAGTATCTACCTCTAGAACAGTAATTCTAATTGGTGTACATGGAAAATCCTCTGCATCCGGCTCAGACACCAGGAAACAGACACCAGGGGACTATGAACCCTGAAAAGAATGGGGAGTCCTGGAAGGGAAAAAAAATCTAAGGAAAAACCTCTCAACTTTTTCTACCTACCTCCCTAACAATCCCTAGAACCAGAGATGTGTTGAATAGGCTCTAAGTAGTGCATCTAAAGACTAAATGTTCGAACTGTGTGATCCTAGAAACAGTATTTCATTCGAACCCAATGAAAAAATATACAAAGAAACATAATAAATATTCTGGATAAACATGACAGAATAGAGAATCTCAGGTATTAAACATTTTTATGCCCATAATAAAATGATTTCAAAATAATATGCATTTTCAGAGATAACCACTTCATAAAGATAAAAAGGGTCAATTCGTCAAGAAGACATAACAACTGAAACTTAATAAGTACCCAGAAAATAACAATCTCAAAAAATATGAAACACAATTGACAGAATTGATGTGGGAAATAGCCAATTTCTATAAAATAGTTGTAGTTGTTAACACCTTTCTATCACTATTCCATAGAAGAATTAGAAAAAATAAAATAGATGAAAATAAGAAAGATATGCATGACACAACTGAACACTGACTTATTCACACATAGAACATGACACTGCAAAACAAGACAATATGTATTCTTTTCAAGCACACAAGACATGTTTAAAATAATAAAGTATATTCTATGTCACAACAAAAGTCTCAATAAATTTAAATAATTTGAAACTATACTCAGCATATTCTCTTAATAAAACAGGTCCAGCTTGGTGGTACATTCAGTCATGAACAGAACTACAGTTTTGTAGGCCTTATGGACGACCAGGCTCAGAGAGATCCCTGATCCACCTGAAAACATCCTGGGTGTGTACACACATGGGCAAGATCCTCAAGAATTGGAGTGCTGGGGAAAGGAGATTTCAGGGTGACATAACCCTCTCTAGGGTATTGCTCTCTCTCTTGCTATCTCTCTTTATCTCCTGTTCATGTGCAAATACTCCCTATAATGCATAAACAAGATTTATAAAATAAAAAATAATAACATAACCTAAAATATTTGGAAATTGACAACATACTCCTACTTTAACATTGATTTAAATTAGAAATCACAGGTAAATTTTAAAAATATATTGAACTGAGTGATAGTTAAAAGGCAGTGCATCAACATTTTGGAATGCAACTAAAACAGTGGTTAGAGGTTAATTGAGAGTTTTAAATATTTGTGTTAGAAAAAAGTAAACAAATGGCTTCAAGTCAATGTTCCAAATTTGTCCTTTAAGAAACAAGAAAAAAAGAAGAGAGAATTAAATCAACAGAGGCTGAAGAAAAATGATAAAGACAAAATATAAAATAATGAGTAGAAAACAGAAAAATAGATTAAATACAAAGTTTTGTTTGTTTTGTTTTGTTTTGTTTTGTTTTAAAGATGAACAAATTTGGTAAACCTTTAGTCAAACTGACAAAGGGTAAAAATATAAAACACCAGTTATCAATGTCAGAAATGAGAAAAAGTATGCTGTAGACATTGAAAATAAAATAAGAAAATAGTACAAAGAACTTTATTACCGTAAATTTTACAACCTAACTGAAGTAAATAAATTATTTGAAAGACGTCAACTACAAAAACTCAAAGAGAAATCGAAAAAGTGAACTACTCTATGTTGCCAGCATCTGCCCCATGCTTGGCTTCATCTAAGGGGAAACAGAAAGAAAGAGAGAGAGAGAGAGTAGCGTGGACACAGGCAGCCTGAGCCTAGGTAACCCAAGCAACTTGTGCCGCCCAGACAAAGAGGATGCCGCTATTCAAAGGGCAAAGAGACACTACATACGTGTATTTCATGACATTCCCTAAATACGTTGATGTGTTACAGACAATAAGAAGCAGGTCACAAATCTATAAGGGGTTAGACATAGGGGCCAGGTGTATTCCTTGGTGATAATCACATCAAGGAGAAATCCCATTAATCTTTTCTAATGGAGAGAAGCCTAGCTGCAGGTGTGGGGAAGATACATAAGCTAAAGAATCTCGCCATTGGGTGGGCACCACCATGCCCAGAGAAGGCTAAAGAATCTTACAGAGGCAGAGTAGGGGTTGGACTTTGCTAATAGGGGTCAAGATGTTTCCTGAATTCCATCAGATGTGTCTGTTGAAAGGCCCCTAGCAATTTCCACCCTTTGCTCTGCCTGCAGCAAGGGTCAAGGAAAGGACAAGCTGCAAGGTTCTGCCATAGCTCAAAGGAACAGGTGGTGTTTGCTCAGAGCATGTTCCCACATCCTCAGGGCCTCTCTCCAAACATGTCCCTACACTATATGAGTTAAATTCAATTCAAAATTAAAAATATCTTCATAAAGAAAACTCTAGGTGAAGCAGATTTCAATATCCTGAACACAGAATAGGGGAGGGAATCAACCGTAAAAAGGAATGTTTTGATGGTACTGGCAGTTAGACTATTGTATTTAACAGTCAGAATTCATCAAAATGAATCAAATTTGAGTTGGATTGAAATGATTCAAATTCAAATGAATATTTGTTATTGTCCATAAGCAAATGTCTTAATAAGAAAGTGTTTTGTTACTAAAAAAATCAAGCAGGTTACATACTTAAAGTCTCATAAATGATTTTCAGTGTGCTGTGAAGTACCTTGGCAAGATGTCTAGGCTTGAGCATCACTGGAGTATTATAAATAGCATAAACATATTTATCAAGAAAGGCAAGTCTATTATAACAATATGTCATGTTTTATTTGAAAACAGGATTAATGCAAATAAAAAAAGGAATTAGACTCTGCAATGACTTTTGGGAAAAAAATTAAAGCCTGCAACTTCAAATAGAGAATTCCAGGTATATTAAAAGCATGTATGTTTTTACTGGACAGCGTCAGAGTTGTTGATTAAACTACCATTTTTGCTCCTTATTCTTTCAAAAAAAATGTCTAAAGATACCGGGGAAAACAACAAAACAAAACAAAGCCAACAGAAAATACTAAATACTTCACTTTCTCCTTGGCTGTTGTTACTTAAATAGTACAATTGGTTTCTTCTAATAATAAAGATTTCTGTTCTAGTCACACTCTAACACCATTAAAAAATACTGAGCTCGGGCATTACGATGAAAGACTGCACTGAGGAGAGTTTAACAAAA
>NW_006207133.1:345804-367014 GCF_000334495.1 Tupaia belangeri chinensis
ACTTAGATTCTGATATGTACCAATGACAATGGAAGGCCTTCCTCCTAGCAGGTGGTTAAGGGAACTAAGATATAAAGATTTCCTAGATTATAAGAAAAAGTCATCAGAAAAGTAGATTCTCAGGGCCAGCAGGTGGCATGGTGGTTGGGGTGCTAAATTCACAGGTAGCCAACTAGGTTCTAGTTCCAGATCTGGTGACTTGAAAATTACACCGAGGGCATGTGCATGTGTGCCTAAATCCAAAGGAGAGAATGAAGGATAAGGGATGCGTTTTCTCACTTTCCCTCTCACACACCCACTGGCAAAAACTTTAAAAAAAAAAAAGAAAAAGAGGAAAAAATAGATTCTCTTTCTTTTCCCATAAATGGATTCAACTTATGCAGCCATCTTGCTATCTTATGCAGCCATCTTGCTATCTGCCTAAAGATAAAGCGCAAAGAAGTGGACTACTCAATATGGAGAAAGTTAAGCCCTATGCATGGACTTAACTCACATTAATTCATTAATGTGAATTCCACATGGCCAAAGTCAGTTCCAATTCAGCCCCACCACTTGAAAACCATGCCAAGCACATGTGTGTATATGCCCCAAATCCTGACTGATGGGAAAAAAGAAAGAGGATTATAGCATGATCCCACTGGGAAGTGCTTTCTCTCCTTGTATATTTTTCTTTGTCAAGTGCATTTGCTTCCTGGCAATTAAAAAAAATTAAGAACAAGAAACAATGTAAAATAAAAGAAAAGGAAAGCAAAGTGTATTTTATTTCTATTCACACAGTTGCCAAGAAAAGATGATGGGCAAGATACTTCTTCATATTGGTCTTTAGGTCCCTCGACTAAGTATAGTTATTTGAATTCAATAATTTCTAAGACTCCTTTCTGTCTTTAATAGTTTATGGTTCTAAACCACTTAAATGTAAAATAAGTCAAAAATTTATTCTGAGCCTGAGCATACAAAGCAGTTTTACAGAGTCTCTACGGAGTGCTTATGTCAAGGCTTCTCAATTTTATATTTCATGAAATAATAAATTTATAAAATTACCTTTTGTTTTTCTGTTTCTTTTTCCAAAGAGATTTTTTCTTTTTTTTGTCAAGTTCAAGGATTTATAAAAAGTGAAAAATAAAAGTAAACAAAAAATTAACAAATAATATAGATATATGTATATATGTGTATATATAAGTGTGTATATATGTATATATATATTTATCTATATTATTATTTTTTAAAAGACATTTTTGCTACAGGACACATGTGTTTTCCAGAGAGACAGAAAATGATAAGTCACCCCCCCGAGGAATATGGCCACATCACAATCCCTTCTCCTCCATTCTCCTCTTGGGATTTTGGGCAGGCATGCACACAAGCCCAGCATGAGTTTTAAGCTGCTGGGTCTGGGACTCGAGCTGCACTCCACTATGTGGGAGTCCAGCAATGTAACCGCTATGCTATCATGCCATCTGCTGGTCCCAAAAAATAACATTTTAATATCCATGGGTTTTCTTTTTTCTTTTCTTTTTTTTTTTTTAGAGTTTTTTGTTTTGTTTTGTTTTGTTTTTGCTATAGGGCATGTGTGCTCACAGGAGAGACAGAATGCAAGAGACAGAACATAAGAAATTACTCCCCACAGGGATGGCCATGCTAATCCCTTCTCCTCCATTCTCCTCTCAGGATTTTGGGCACGCATGCACACCTGGCAGCATGAGTTTTAAGCTACCGGGTCCAGAACTCCAACCATGGTTGAATACAAGGGAGTCCAGTGACATAACCATTATGCCATCTGCTGGTCTCAGTAGCTATGAGTTTTAATTATTTTTTTTTCCCTCCAACTACTTAATTTTCTTTTCTTTTTTTTTTTTTTTTTTTTTTTAGAGAGGGGGTTTTTTCCCATAAGGTAACGGCTTTTGCCATAAGGTACAGGCATTGGTTGCAGAGACAGAGAGAGACAGAGACAGAAGCGAGAAATCACCCTGTAGAGGAGATGGCCAGGTCATAATCTCTTCTCCAGTCTCCTCTCAGAATTATGGGCACCCACACACGCATGCCCAGCATGAGTTTTAAGCCATGAAGTCCGGGACACAAATTGAGACAGACTACGTGGGAGTCCAGAGATGTAACCATTATGCCATCTGCTGGTTCCATCAACCACTTATCTTTTTACTGTATACATAGTTTTTTTTTTTTTTTTGTCTTTTTTCCCCCCACAATGTCATACCATAGGAATAATACAATATATTGCTTTTTTATATTGGTTCTTTTTAAATAGTAATATGCATTTTTAAGTTTCCTCCATGTTTTTCATGGTTTGTTAGCTCATTTCTTTTTAGTCCTGAAAGTATCCCATTGTCTGGATGTACCACAGTTCATTTTTTTAAAAAAAGAGAGAAATGCTTTAATATAAAAAAGAGAATATTTTAATGTCAAAAAGAAAAAAACAACATACAGGAATTCAGGCCAGCGGGAGGCATGGTGTTTAAAGGGCTGGATTCCCACACGGCTGAGTGCTGTTCAAGTCCCAGACCTGGCGGCTTGAGAATCACAATAGGCATGTGCGTGTGTGTGAGTGCCAAAAGGCCTAAGAGGAGAATGGAGGAGAAGAGATTGTGGCATGACCATCCCACCTGGGACGTGATCTCTCTCTTTTCATCTCTCTGTCTCTCTCTCCGGCGAGCACAGGATGCCTATGGCAAAAGTCTAAAAAACAAAAAACAGAATAAATCACACATTTTAAAAGTTAACGTTAGGAAAATCTCACTAAACACTGACATTCTTTTTCTCTTTCTCTTTGTTCTGTAAAATTGTTCATGAGGAATTTTATCCCCAAAACTATTTTCTGGAGTACTTAAAACCATTAGTCAATTCTGTTTGTTCCTCTTCATATACTCAAAGTTGGGTGAGAAGCTGCTGTGTTCACAAATTACAAAGCCTACTTCTTTATTGTTAAGCTTAAAGCATCTTTAACCCTCTCCTGTGGGTCCTCTTGCCTTGGTAAAAACTGTTTTCAGTGTCTGAGAACAATTGAAGCTAGTGTCAAAAATACCAAATACAGAGACTAGACAATGGTGCAGTAGTAAAATGTGATACTCTGCGAGGCTGACCCGCATGGGAAGTTTCTGAGCTTGCATCCAGAGACCTCCCTGAGTGTGCTGGGCACACATGTATCCATGATCTGCAGCTGACTGAAGCTCGGGATGCATCACGGCATCGAGCTCCTGGGAGTGCTTTCTCTCTCTCTCAATACACACACACACACACACACACACACACACACACACACGTACATGTCTTGAAAGAAAAAAAAAAAACCTAAATACAAGTAGCAAATATGAGTAGAAATACAAAATAGCTAGAACTTTCATGACTTACAGGTAGAAACAGTACGGCAGTATCTTATGAACTTAAACATATGCTCATATTACCAAATAATTCCATTCTTAGGTATTTGCTTATCTATGAGAAATTACATCACATGTACACACAAAATCTTGTAATATCAGTAATAGCTACAGCAGTTTTATGCGTCACTGCTCATAATGCAGCCCAAAAATCTCAAATGTCCCTCACTTAAGAAACAGGTAATCAAACTGATGCATCTTACAAAGGCAAAGTACTCAACACTAAAATTGAGGCACATGATATTATGGACAAATGTTTTTTTTAAAAATCCCAGCATATTATTATTAGGTAAAGAATTCAAATACAGAAGACTCCAACTTACATAATTTCTTTTATATGCAGTTATAGAATAAGCAATAGTAACATATAGTGACAGAAATCACATGGTTGATTGTCTTGATAGAGAGTGGTGGTTGATTGCAAACCAATAATTACATGAACATATTGGTCTGTCAAGCTAATAAAGCAGTGTGTTAAAATGTGTGCATTTTATTATATGTAAATTACACCTAAATAACAACTGTTTTTAAAGGGTAAATAAAAATGCATATTCAAAATTTAGACTTCTCTTTGCTAAAACTTGACATACAACTTTTACTTATAAACTGAATAGTTCAAAAATAAAGTTACTTCATATTTAAAGGAATTTGTGTAAAATGAAAAATGGTGCCACATGTACACCCATAAGGTTGGTTTTACACATGTAGCCATTCAAGATTACTTGCTTTGAGGAAGAAGTGATATGCAAGTTCCATTTTTAGGTTTTTTTTTTTCCCCTAAACCTTATGTTAGTTAAAAGTAATATCTTTAATCTGATTGTTGTTGTAAACATATTTATATATTTTATTAATGTGTTGATATGTGTTATCAAAACATTCTTGCTAGATTCCAACTCCCTTAAGGTGTCAAAGAAGTGTTATATATCTGGCAATACCTGGCAGATTGCCTTACATTAACTGAATATATTGAGTTGTATTGAACTGAATATAAATGAACTGAATCAGAAGAGATGTGGCACAGTACAAGAGGCATTTGAGCTAGCGTTTGAAAAACTTATATTTTAATCTTAGTTCTTCCTTTTTAAAAGCTTAGATGATTCACCTTATTTTTGTATTCAATGAATGAGTGTATTGAGACAAACCCTGATCTTTTAGCTAGGGATAGAAGCATGGAGACATAGCCCCTAACATGATGCAAATAACAGTCTCATGGAGAAATTTAATTACATAAACTATAACATAACAAGGCAAGTTCCATGATGAAGAACAAGAAGGAAGGTGTAAGCACGGACTGCTAAGTACCTTCCTAAACCCAAACCTGAAGAAGTCACAGAATTGATAGGCTCAGAGGCATCCCAGATGTTATCACCAAAAACCTTTTCAAAGGCAGAAGCCAGAGCAGCCTTATGAGTAAGAGTAGATGCAGCCTAGAGTGGGTGAGAGCCAGAAGTCACAGGTCTGTTATAAGCCAGGAGACAACAGTCTCTATTTTCCTGGACAAACCATGGTCTTCCCAATCATTCATGAGAAGTAGGAGCACACAGAGCCAGTCAGTGTCACCTAGAGACACTGGGCAACTTCAGGCTGTGCTAGAGCTTGGTTAGCATGGAAAACTGATAATGGGAGCAAATGATAAGGCCCACTGTGGAGGGTTCCTTCTTCCAGGTCCTCTTTCCCCATACCTGGGACAATGTCAGCAGATGGTTGTAACACCTAGGGAAAAAAAAATGCTCAGCAAGTCCTTTTGTACTAGCTAAAGACAGAATAGGCTGTGGGTCAAACACATGAGCAGGTGGGCCCAGATTGCTACTCTAGAAAGTCCTCCCAGGGTATGTCCTCCCCAAATAGACACATCAGAAAAAGCAGAGCTAGTGGCTAGCTTTTTCTATTTTTCCTAAACTGGTCAAAGTTAAAATGGCTTCCCAAAAATAAAACTTTCAAGGAAAAGCAAGAAAACATCTAAAAACTACAAGAAAGTATTATACAAACAAAATGAAGAGATGAGAAAATAATATGACCCCGAATTTGGGCTAAAGAAAGCTAAAGAGGAAGGAATGACAAGTTTCTCATGAGACAAAAGTGAGTTAAAGTTTGAAAAGAGCATGTAAAGATATCCACCACTTTTAAAGAAAAGGGAAGTCCTATATTTATCTTAATAGACAAAAATAAATTTTAGATAAAATTCAAATCTATTCTTGGAAAAACCTCTTAGTAAACTAGAAATGGAAAAGAAATGTCTAACCTCGCAGGCAAAAGATCCGTAAGAAAAAAAAAGATCCATAAGAGCTACTTTATAACTTTACCAAACATTGGAAATTTAAAAAAAAAAAAATAGGAATACTATGAGGTTGCCTATCACCTTTCTACTCACCAATGAGTTGGAAATAATAGATAAGAAAGTAAGGAAATAAAATATATAAAGGTAGGGAAAAGTGAACACAACTCTACAGGTAATATGATTGTTTTTAATACGATTATCTAAAGCACTTACTATAAATTAGTAGAATTCACTGGAATATTTTTCTAGAATTGCTGATTAAATATTAGTATCTGCAATCCTAATTTTCTCTAGTCATAATAACAGAGAAATATGTTTAAAATAATCCTTACAATCATATTAGTCATATAAAATACCTAGGAATAGCTATTTTTAAATTTGTAAGATTTCTACAAAAAAATTAATAATTACATCATTAATGGAGGCCTTATAAATAGAGACTTATTGTGTTTATTGACTGGCAATTGAAATCTTAGTATCTCAACTTTCCTGAAATTTAATAAAACATTTCATGTAATCCTCCCCAGAATCCTAACAGTCATTTTTAGGTGAAAATTTCTGTGTAGCAGTCTAACTGCATAGAGATGAGCAAAGATCTAAAAGAAGATAAGACAATTATGGAAATGAATGAAAAATGTAAATTTGTCTTCCCTGACACAAGGATTTATCAAAGATCAGTAAGAATAAAAGTAAGGAAGGAAATTGGATAGACAAATAGTATGATGCAGAATAGTACCTGAAAATACAGATTGACAGAGTTAATAATGAGGATTGGTGATTAAAGGACAAACTATGCAATAAGACTACTGGGGAAATTATTATGTAAATTAAAAACTGATCTTTTTCTTATACCATATGCAAATATAAATTCCATTTGTATTAAAACATGTATAAAAATAAAATTTTTGAATTCAATCCAAAAGAATATCTCATGTTTTATAGGAAACTGATTCTTTTTTTATTTTTTATTTTTTGAGAGGTTTTTGCTATAGGGTGTGTGAGCTCGCCAGAAAGACAGAGAGACAGAGAGACAAAAATGAAAATCACCCCCCAGGGAGGATGGCCACACTGCAATCCCTTCTCCATTCTCCTCTCGGGATCTTGGGCATGCACACACATGTATCTGTTGTGAGTTTAAGCCACCAGATCTGGGACTTGAACTGCAGTCAACTACATGGGAGTCCAGCGACATAGCCATTACACCAACTGCTGTTCCCTTAAACAATATAGTATGGGACTAGCTCACTCAAAAATAAAAGGTTTAATAGAATTAACTATATAAAATTAATGCCTTTTGTTTATTTACATAAGAGAAGGAGAAAATGTAAGTCACAACAGAGAGAAGGTATTTGGAATAAATATATAACTGACAAAGAATTGGTATCCAGAACATGTAGAGAACTTCTACATGTAAATAAAGTAAAAATAAATATAGACAGCTTGAAGAGTAATTTACAGAGAATTTGCAGGTAACCAATTGACATACAAAAAGATGCTCTATCTCAGGGGCCAAATTCAATGCCTTGCAAGGCATTTCTAGGGCTTTAGAGCCTGCAGCATGCACAGTGCTATGGTAGTACTTAGGGACTTCTAGTTCTGAGTGAGGAGTTACTGATTAGAGGCTGTTTGAATCTGATAGATCAGTGTCAGAAACAGTAAAGTTTAGTTAAACATTCAAGAAAAAATATCTTTCTCTTTATTTACCAGCATCTACTCTATTTTGCTGTTTCCAAGAAGCTCTGAAATTAGTTGTTGAGAGGGCATTTGACAAGTAGATGAGATTAACCCTTTCGTCTCCTGGGAAGGGAAGAACAGACCTCATTCTATTTTCTGCATTTTGCTGTAAGGGATCTTGCATCATTCTATATTTTATTCTTTGTCTACTAACAATTCTTTACCTCTTTTCCTTGAATGTACAAGTTAAGTATTAGAAAAGAATGTTTCTATGAATACCATCAGTCTGTGAATCCTCTGAAGATTTTAAGTTTGAAAACCCATGACAGGAGAACACATCTCTGCTGTTTAAGGCCTTTTGCAGATGGAAGAGGTTATTTTGACCCATTTAAATCTTCTTTTTTTTCTTTGAAAATTTTCCCCCAATCCTCTTTAGCAGAGTAGGTCAAATATAACACAATGAACAAGATCATACAAAAGTCACCTGAAGTCCTCCAAATGGCTAAGGTGGAAGCCTATCTACTTTAGTCTTCTTGTTAAGACTATGTCCTAAAGTGGTGTTCAGAACCCCCAGAGAGTGTAGAAATAGCATCTATTTCTCCAAGCAACAGGGCATTTTCTGTTAAAGATAACCTTAAGGAAACCTTATTCACTCAGTAGAGTGGAATGCAAATAAGTAAAGATTCTGAGACACTAAAGCTATCTTTTCTGATGAAAATGTTTCTAAATAGTACACCCTTTCTTTAACTCAAGCTGAGTATTTAAAAAACTATCATCCTTGAGATAGAATTGTCATGATAGGCACCTAACTGCACTGTGCAGTAATAAGAGTAATTCAGAAACTAAAGCAGTGTATGCAACATGTACCTTCCATATTATATCTACAGATAGGGATTTGTTTTGTATATAGGGAGTTTTATTTCTTTATAACATAAAAGTAATTTTTCACAAATAATTACTAACATGTACATTTTGGTAGAAAAAATTGCTATGATAGAAATTTCCCAAAGTGAGACCAGCAGATGGTATAGTGGTTATGTTGCTGGACTCCCATGTAGTAGACTGCAGTTCTAGTCCTGGACAGGGACTAAAACTCATGCCAGGAGTGTGTGCATGCATACCCAAAATCCTGAGAGGAGAATAGAGAAGGGATTGCAGTGTCGCCATTCCCCATGAGGGGTGATTTCTCTTTCTATTTCTCTGTCTCTCCAGTGAGCACACATATCCTGTAGCAAAAATCTCTCAAAAACTAAATAAACAAGTAACTCTCAAAGCATTTGATAATATAAAAAAATGGTATATTTTTTCTGCGTTTTATTTCTGGCAGTTTATCATATGTACATTCATTCTCCTTTTTAAGCCTTTACAAAAGGAGTTATAAGATGCATACAATAAATCTTGCAGAGCTTACAAATCTTACCTGTGTAGCTCAATGCATGGCCTTGTAACCACAAACAAGACCAAAAAACCACTCTAATACATCGGAATGTTCTCTTGAGCATAACATCTACAAAAAAGATTTCATTTCAACTTTCATTGTCAAGTAATTTTTTTTTTTTTTACTATTGGACTTCATATGAACTGAATCATATAGCATATTCTTTGGCAATAACAGTTTTGCTCAGCATAATAATGATTATGTCCATGATATCATCCATGTATTTGTATTGGTAAATTTCTATTTATTTTGTTTTTATGTAGGAGTTCATTACATAAAATATGTATAATTTATTCATTATTTTATTGATGGGAGTCTAAATTGTTTCCAATTCTGAGATATGAGTAAAACTGTTCTGTATGTGTGTTTTAGGAGGAATATACATTGTATTTTTAGGAGCAAATACACTAAGATTATAGAGTGTTATTGGATGGAGGGAGCTGAGCTGTGTTGTGTAAAATACCCAGTTCTGTGGGTCCAGGTCACTAGGATGGGAGACCAACCCTAAGACACAGGATGAAAATCCAAAATAGGAAAAAAGAAGTTTTTAGTAGAAAAGTAAAGATTTTTTTAACAGAAAAGAAATACATCCTCACGCCAAAAAGTCCTGTTGGTGGGCAGCTGCTAGGGAGGGACAACTGTGCTGAGGATGGGGTTAAATGTTACTTTTATTTGGGGATCTGTTCATGAATATTTAGGAGAGGAGGTCTGTCACCATAGCAGGGTTCTTTTGTTTGAATTCCAGGGCTTTTCTCTGTGCTTGCATATTTCTCCTCAGGTAAGGAATCTGATTACCCAATTAGGCATGTCCAGTGTGAACTTTGAATGCAGAGGGAGGATTCTGCCTATCAATTCATTGCCCCAGGTGGGAACTGGAATGTTGACGAAGCATCTCAATGATTTGGAACAGAGGGAAAGAAAATAACAACCTTTCCCAAGTTCCTTAAAAAAAAAACAAACAAACAGAAACTTAGATAATAAAGAAATAAAAATGAGGTCAGCTTCTCCCTCCTGGGCAAGAACCAGGAGTAAGGAATGAGTCCTTGGAGAGAGTCTGGCTGTAACCCCTGATAAGTTGTGATTGATGAGACAAGCATCCTTCTTCCCTTACCCAGGGCTGCCTACTCATATATGACTCTCTACCTATGACAGTCGCAGTTACTAAATACTGTTCATTCATATACAATGTGTCTATAATAATTTTTATTCTCAGCTACAAAGCTTGAGTGTTCCAGAACTCCCATCTCCTTGCTAATATTTTGTATTGTCAATCTTCGTTTCATTATTATTAGTTTAATTTTAGCCTTTCTAATGTGCATATAATTGAATCTTATGGTACCTATATGATTTTATCACAGCTTTTTAGGACAGTTTGCCTGGCACCAACCCACTTCCCTTGCCTTTTTTCACTTGTAGTTCACAAGAAGACCCATAGAATGCATTGGGAATGCTATATCTTGAGATAAGAAGGCTCTGACTGAAATATCCAGAGTTCTGTTATGGTTCAGTGCTAGAAATAGGATATTCTCAATAGTTTAACTCAGCAAATTATATTTCTCCAGGATATAAAATGCAGGGTGGGCTGTTTTCCAAAGTCCCCCAACTGTGGTTCAAGTGAGCCACAAGCAGAGCAGACTCCAGCCTTCCTATGAAGCTTCCTTGTGCCTTGGGAGACTGACTCACAAAGCTTAGGTTCAGTGTCCCTTGTAGTCTAACTGTAAGTAATAAACCTACTTCTTTTACCTTGGGTGTTATGGGTGTTATGTATTACCTTTCTCAGGCAAGTTGGTAACCAGTTCACAATGAACTTACTCATTATAATCAGTATAATAGTTTTAGTTTTATTTTCACTAACTTTATTTTCTCTTTTACTATCACCTTTATTAATTAAACAGATTTAATTAAAATTTTATCTTGAGGTAACTATAGATTAACATGCAGTTTATTTAGATATTTAATATTATATTTTAATATACTTAGAGTCTTTTATTTTGCATTTTTAATATGATATGATAAAGGTTACCAAACAATGAAGGCTGCATGCATATTATGTAAACAAAAGTAGATTTTGAGAGAATTTGAAATTCATAAAGAGATTATTTTTTGTGACTTCTTGAGGAAAGAATTCCTATAAGAAGATCTTGCTCTAGTTTTCATATAAAACCAATGTAGTCCTGCAAATGCACTGGAAAATATTATTTAATCCTGTTAAAAGTGTTTTGAAGGGGGCCAGCAGTTAGCGTAATGGCTATGTCGCTGGACTCCCACATAGTCGACCGCGGTTTGAGTCCCGGATCCGGTGGCTTAAAACTCACTCTGGGCGTGTGTGCGTGTATGCCCAAGATCCCGAGAGGAGAAGGGATTGTAGCGTGGTCATCCTCTCTGGGGGGGTCGCTTTCTGTCTCTCTGTCTCTCTCTGTCTGTCTGGTGAGCGCATGTGCCCTGTAGCAAAAACCTCTCCAAAAAATAAATAAATAAAAAAAATAAAAAACTAAAAAAAAAAATAAGTGTTTTGAAATAAGTTAGTATGTATTTACTTCCCTGGTAACCAAAAGTTCCAAATATCCAAAAGGTGAATTATCTAAATAATCTAAAATGGCATTTCTGTGTCTTTGAATTAAAATATTTAATATACATATATATAATATATATCATATATTTTTTTTTCTTCTTAGACAAACTTCAAACTTCTCTTTGTTTTTTTGTCCTGAGAGCTTACATTTAGAATATTTGGAAAAAATTGGCTTCTGAGAGCCGGAAGAACCTCCATAGAATATCCCTTACAAAGCTTCCTACATTATCTCTGCCCAGGGTACCTGACTCAAGAGCAATAGGCCACAAATTAAATAGAATTAATTTTTTTATCAGAAATTAGTTATATGTGCATCTATATTTATTCTAATAACAAAATCAATTTTTATTGACTTCAGAAAACTGAGGATAGGGAAAATTGCACTAAAGCAAACGAAAATAATGATATCTATCCTATTTCTCATTAACTATATACATATCACTTCGTCAGGAAAGGCATGGCATATTTTTCTCTTTTTCTATGCAAAAATGGTACATGACTTTCCTGGTAACCCAGAAATTATTTGCCTGAGCCAAAGATATTAGCTATTACTTTAAGAATCCTAGAGAAAGACAAGCACATGACCTGGTGGTTAAGGTAGCTGAATCGACATGTCAAACTGCATGGGTTGGGTCCCAGAGTCAGCAACTTTAGAAAATAGGCCAGGCTCATATGTATGCTGGCCCAAAGTACCAAAAAGAGGGAGAGATGTAGGTAAAGGGATTGCAGTGTGACCATTCCCCCTTAGGGGTATTTTCTCACTTTCCCTTTCCCTTTCTCTGTCTCTCACTACTGGGTGCATCCATCCTTTGGCAATTAAAATAAAAACAAATTCAGGAGAAAAAAATATACATTTTATTTAGTGACAAGTTTCTCCTGAGAAGTTATTTCACACTTTCCCTTTCTCCATATCTATCTCCTCTCCAAAGAGTGCATGTGCCCTATGACAAAAACCTTTTAAAAAATGAGAAGTATGTTAGCATCAAATTTGTGTGTGTTTGTGTGTTTGTGTGTGTGACTCTACAAATTCTACTTTATATTACCCCACATATATTTGTCCTCTCAAAAATTAAGATCAGGTTTATCCCTTAACATTTCACCATACAATTATGTTAATAATTAACCAAGAATATTCATTTATTTGACTGACCTACCTGCCCAAGTGATGGTTCCTTTGGTCTCTCAGGCTAAATGGATATTCCAACCAAGAATGCACACACACACACACACACACACAAAGTGCACACACCCCACCCAGTGGATAATCTGATATATAGAATTTTGTATTCACCATCTGTAATCTTCACATAAGCCTTCAAAATTCATTTGGAAGAAAAATGATAAAATGAGCCTCCTTGTGTCAATGTTTTTACTACATAATCACTTTCTAATTGAATGCAATCTGGATACTGCATTGAAAAAGAAACAAAGCTTCAAACTGAATTTTTGCTTTTGAAATTGTCAGTATTTGTATCTGGTACAGGCTTATTGTAAAAAACTGGCTAAGATTCTGAAGGATTGCAAATTATAATCATTTCAAAAGTCAAATTTTTAATAACTTTTTAAAATTTTGTATTACTATTTTATTTTATACATTAAATCACTATACATCACTACAGCTTGTAAAGTGCGCATCAGTCCACAGACAATACCATACACATTATCATCAACAGATAATCATCCATTTGTGTCTCCCATAAATGTCTTGTCTCTCTATTTTTCTCCTTGACTCCTTTCCCCTCACTCTCCCGCTTCTCCCACCCTCATCCTACACTGTCTGCAGTATATGTAATCATTTTCCATGCTTCTGTATCCTCTAATCTTTCAGTTTCCACCATAGATTGTGGACAGTTGGTATATATTAAGTGGAGATTTACAATGTCAATCTTTCATAGCCTGGCTTGCTTCAATAAGCAGTAAATCTTCCATATTAATCCACTTTCTATCAAATGCTATGGTCTTGCTGGTTTTTTTGTTTGTTCAATTGTTTTTGTTTGTTTGTTTTTATGACTGAGCAGTATTCTGTAGAGTATTTGTGCCACACTTTTTCAATCCATTCTTCTGCTCATGGACATTTGGATTGGTTCTATGTCTTAGTCAGTGAATAATGACGCAATAAATAGACGTGCGAGAACTTTTCTGACTGAATGTTCTCCTATTCTTTGAGTAGATACCCAGGAATGGAATTGCTGGATCATATGGTAGTTCTATTTGTAGATTTTTGAGGAATCTCCATGTTGTTCTCCACAAAGGCTGAATGAAATTACATTTCCACCAACAATACAACCACTAAAAATGACATAAGCTAGTAAATAGGGAACACAAAAACACCTCCAACCAGGAGAAACAAATAGTGTCTAAGAACAAACTAAGCATGCACTGGGGAAGGTGCTTTACCATACACAGGAAGTAATGAGAAATAGCCATAGAAAATAAAATAACAATTTGCCAATTCTGTGGTGAAAATTTTCTAGGGAATTTCATGGTGAAATGTTTCTCAATGAGTAGTACTCCAGGAGCAAAGGAAAGGTTAAATATTTGAGGCAGGCACAAATGGCTTTTAGAAACCATGGCTCCTTGCCACTGATTCCTAGTGAATGATGTGACACCTTCATATGAACATTTCCCAAGTGAATAAATAAAATAGAAATGATCAATGAAGTTTAGCCATCTTGAACCATATTTTAATTTTAGAAATAGACGAGAAACACTACCAGCTTCATTAGTCTCTTTGACCAATTAGAAATCATCATTAGTACAACAACACAATTATAATTATTCTTGTTTGTGGACAATTTGCTTTAGATTGCTGTTTTCTAGTGATCCTTTGTTAAAACAATGGATAAAAGTAATGATCATATTTAAGTTCTTTAAATAAAGACCATCGATATGGCATATCAAGTAGAAAACTACATGTTGGACCTGAGAGAAAACAGAATAAGAGAATAATGTGCTTGTGGAGTAACTGCACAGCTGGACCAAAATACCTGACACTGGGTGATTTATAAACAACAGACACTTATTTCTCACAGTTCCAGAGCCTGAGTCTAAGATTACGGGGCTGGCAGATTGGATTGTCTCCTGAGGGCTGCTCTCTGCTTCCAAGATAGCGCCCTGCTGCTGCACCCTCTGGATGGGGAGGAATGCTCTGTCCTCACATGGTGGCAAGTGAGCTGAATGCTTGAGTGAAGTCTCTTCTATGAAGGCCTTGTTTCTATTCAGGACGGTAAAATCTCATGATTTAATCTCTCTTAAAGGTCCCTGCTCTCAAATCACCTCGGCCTTTAAGTTTCAATGCCTCAGTTTTGAAGGGGACACATTTAAACCATCATGAGTAAGACAAATATTTTCTATTAGTTGAGAAGTGGATGACATAATCAACTTTGGAAAAGAACATTCTTCAGGTGAGAGTTTAACAAAGAGAATGAGCAGTTTAAACATGTCTGGAGATTACATTCTGTGGTTCCTAATTTGGCAATATAAAAACAAAAAATGGTTCTTTAGGACTTGCAATTCTTTTTTTTTTTCTTCTCTATAGGGCGTGTGCACTCACCAGAAAGACAGAAAAGACAGAGAGACAGAAAGTGAGAAATTACTCCCCAGGAGGGATGGCCATGTTGCAATCCTTTGTCCTCCATTCTCTTCTCAAGATCTTGAGCACACACACATGCACGCAAGCATGCATACACACACACCCAGTGTGAGTTTTAAACCACCAGGTCCAAGACTCAAACCGCAGTAGACTACATGGGAGTCCAGTGACTTAGCTATGACACACCAATCCAAGACTTGCAATTCTTAATGCAGCTTTAACAAAACAATCTTAAGGCTTACAATAACGAAGGTGATTATACTAACAGCTACTATTTATTGTGTTCCTACCAAGTTCCATTTACTTTGTTTGAAATGTTGCAGTTTCCTTACAATAGTCTTGAAAGATAGGGGTTTATTTTGAAGATGAGAAATCAGTAGTTCAAGAGAGCTACCCAATTTTTAGTGGATAGGATGAGGGATTGAGCCTTTATTCATGTATTAAGCTGTTGGGAAAGTTATTGTGTATTTTTCTGTGTTTTTTTTTTTTAAATGCAAAAATGTGTCTTGACTTTCCCGACAGCCCAATAATTACAGAGCCTTCTCTCTATTATATCATCCTTATTAAAGAAGAAAAAAGATATCATCTTTTAAAATTCCTGTTCATCCTTGTACAATAAATGCAAAGAATAATACTGCCAAGAATTCATTTTTTTTTCCTGGAGAGGTTTTCGTTATAGGGTGCATGCGTTCGCCAGAAAGACAGAGAGAGACAGAGAGATAGAAAGCGAGAAATCACCCCCCAGGGGGGATGGCCACGCCGCAATCCCTTTTCCTCCATTTTCCTCTCAGGATCTTGGGCAGGTATACACACATGCCCAGCGTGAGTTTAAGCCACTGGGTCTGGGACTTCAACCGTGGTTGACTGCTTGGGAGTCCAGTGACATAGCGACTACACCATCTGCTGGTACCCCCAAAACTGTTATCTACCTTTTCCCCCTATTTTCCTCTTGTCAATGTTTTTACCTCTTTCAAGAAATAGTGTATATTTAGATTGCATGCTGTTAATTTGTATGTTCTCCTCATTAGTTTCCTACAGGCATTTGGCTGTCTGCAGATGTCAGGCCCCCAGGCTGTAAAATTCAATAAGCAGATTGCTTTGAAATATTCTCCCTTCAAAATCCCCCTGTTTAACTTCTGTAAATCTGTTCTTAGTTGCTTCTCTAACTTCCCATACATGACTTGTGTGTTTATACACACCAATTTTCGTTCAGTGAATGAGCAAAGATAGTTTTCTACAGTCCCCAAACTCTATTCTTTCCCTGCTCTGCACGTTTTATCTTTGGCTGGTTTGCAGACATGAATAACCAGCAGTTTTGACAATCTGTGTATTCCCACTTGAGTGCCACCATATTGGCAGCATAACATAGAGAGACTGTGTTTTTCATGCTAAATGAGAGAATCGTTGAGTCATAATAGATATTTTATGCACTGCAAGCCTCTCACAGGTTCTGCATGTTATTCAAATGTGTACATTCACACTATTCTTTATCTTGGTCTTTTCTGTGTCTCTTACTCATTGTGATTACTTCTGCCTATTTTGCATTTTTCACCCAAACATAGAGGCAGGCAATGTTGTGAGGATGGCAAAGCTTATTTCCTGTATATTGCATTTTGCTGTATAGATTCTGCCTATGTGAAGCATTTCGTGATCCATAGCATGCCTCTCCAAATATCCCACAGCAATTTTTCTCTGAATCTTACTCAACAGACATTTGGTCTCTGCTAATACAGTGAAGATATAATCACTAAATAACTTCAATTCAAAATCCTTACTGGTAAAGTCCATGCCTTCTTTGTCTTGTCTTCACAGAATCTAATTTATCCACTCACTTCATCACCATGTAACGAGCACCTAGTAGGTGCCTTACATTGTAGTAGCTTCCACATAAGCACCAATGAACAAGACAGTCTCTGTTTTCAAAGAACAAACAGTATAATGGGAGAGATGGTCAAGTACGCAAACAATTTGAAGGCAGTGTAACAAATAGGTCAAAGTAGGTAAGTACAAAGCATTAGAGTATCACAAAGAAGGAAGTTCCTAACTCTCCTCTGGTTTGAATGCTGATGGAAGTTTTTTGTTTCATTTTGTTTTTGTTTGTTGTTTTAAAATTTCTTTCTTTGTGTCATAAGGTGTATGACCTCACTGAAGAGAGAGAGAGAGAGAGGGAAAGAAAGAAATCCCTCCCCGCTCCCCAACCCCAGAGGGGATGACCACACCACCATCACTTCTCCTCCATTCTCCTTCTGAGATTTTCGCCATGCACACACACATGTCTAGCGTGATTTTTCAAGTCACTGGGTCTGGGACTCTATCCATAGTCATCTGCATGGGAGTCCAGTGTCTGAACCACCATGTCAACTGCTGGCCTCCAACAATTATAAACATTTTGTTAAGGATGCATCTGATGTGGTCTAAATGTAGTTAGCATCTGAAGAAACACAGAGCTTTATAGCTGAAGCATAGCATATACAAAGGTATAGAGTCTACATCACTATCATAGGTGCATGAAAATGTAATTTTGTGTTAGAACAGAATAAAGGGCCAGTTGTAGGATTCTTGAAGACAAAATTGAAAAGTTATGTTCTGTCCACAGCTTAGTGTTTTTATATATTAGTCTAAGACATTCAAACTTTTACATAAACTGGAATTATCCAGTTAGGATTTTTTTAAACATTTGTGTGTGTATGTACACACACAAATACATACACTTTTTTAAAAGATTTTTTTGCTACAAGCTGTGTCAATTCATGAGAGGGAGACAGAACGATAGAGAGAAGAAAAGTGAGAAATCACTTCCTGGGGGAATGTTATACTACAATCCCTTTTCCTTCATTCTCCTCTTGGGATTTTGGGCATGCATGTGCACACGCCCAGCATATTTTTCAATCCACTGAGTTTGAGTTTGGGACTCCAATCATGGAGTCAGTCATGTGGGATTCAGAGCTTTCACCTCATGCTACCTGCTGGCCTAAATGCACACTCATTTTGACAATACTTTTTTAAGTACAATTTGAGCATTTTGTACTCCTTTGTGTACAACCCACAATTGTGAACACACACATAGAAATATTGAATCTCTAGGTAAAGGTAATATAAATAAAGTTTACCACATATATGTGCTTGCATTTATTTTTGGAAGTGTGAGGATGTCAGAAGTCAAAATAGAAATTTGTTACCATTTACTATGACAACATTAAACATTTAATACATTGTCAGGATATTCAACCATTATCAATTTTATGTGTCCTATGGTAAAAAATACTCAAAAGTGTCAAGTCTATGGCACACCGATAATGCACTATTCATGAGAAATGGAATCTCACGTGGTTACCACAGTTCAAATCCCAGGCATGTTCAGCCTCAGCCATGCCAAGCATGCACGCAAATCCCAAGATCCAACAGGCTGGTGGACTGGGAGAGGGAGATTAAGGCATGACCAGATGACCTGGACAGTACTACCTTCACTTCTTCTCCCTGTCTCTCTCTTCCTCTCTCTCTTTCCACTTGTGTGTGGGTGGCTGCTCTGTCATGAATTAAAAAAAAGCTATTAAAATACCTAAAAATATCTCATCCACCATTTATACATTTTGAGTTATTTTAGTAGTTAAAAATACATTTTTCTTCTTTTAAATTAGATATGAAATTCATATTTTCTAGATTTAAAATTTCAGTTTTAGTTTGTTTTTGCTGCAGGGCACATGCACTTGGAGAGGATTTGAGACATATACAGACATACATGTGCTTAGTGTGAATTTCAAGCCAGTGATTCTGAGATTTAAACTACACAGTCAGCCAAGTAGGATCCAGCACCTGAACCTCCACAACACCTACTGGCCCAAGTCTTCAGTTTTTATATTCAATGAATTTAGATTTTGGGGGTACAATATCTTGAAACTACTTATCTTGTTCACTATGTAACAGAAGGAGCTCATGGTGGGCGTGGAGATCATGATGAGGTTACAGACTCATCAAGTATTTATGGGTAGATGTGGTAGGCTCAGAAAAACCTGGTCTCTGACATATGATATCAACTATGAAATTACAATAAAATAATTCATTGAATTTTGTAGCTTTAGTTGTGTATATCTAGCAAATCATTGTTATACTGTTTTAACAACTGTACAAGGCAATTCTTCCACCTCTACCATCTACATGTGTGAACACATTACTAGTAAAAATATGGGGTTGGTATTATAGTGAAGAGTAAAAATTATGTTCATTCCTTTCGGAGAAAGGGTGGTCTGATATATTTCTGGTTTGTATGTTGCTGCCTGGATCTCTGCTGATTGCCTACACTGTGGATCAATCTCTTTGGTTACCAGGACTTAAGCTGGTATTTTCTGAGGTGTGTGTCTTGCAACTCCTGCTTCACATGAAAATGATGCTATATACTCCTCAACTGCACATACTCTGTCATATTCTGGTCCTAGGGAACAAGTCCTAAACAGCCTCCTTATTTCTACCAGAGGCCTCCTATAGAATAATAATGCTCTGGGCCAAGATTTATGATTGTTAGTCTAGAACTATTTGATGCTTTCTGTTTCTTGTGCTGTATTCTGGGCTGCAGTTTTCCTTGAAGCTTCCCTTGGTCCAACACCACCCCCACCCCCATAATGCCTTAAATTCTTTCAGATCTATCTCTTGGTCAGCAGTACCTGGTTAGTTCCTGCATCATTCTATTCTTTTTCTTTCTTTTCTCTCTCTTTCTTTTTTCTTTTTCTTTCTTTCTTTGTTTAGTTTTGCTTCAGGGTAAATGTACTCACCAAAGAGAGACAGAGATGCTGCAAGAGAGAAAAGGAAAGTAAGAAATCCCCCCTCCACACACATACATACATAGGGGAATGCATGCTGCTACCCCTTCTCCTCATTCCCCTCTTAGGATAGTGGGTACCCACACACACCTGTATGGCATGATTTTCAAGCCACTGAGTCCAGGACTCCAACAGTGCAGTCAGCCATGTGAGATCCAACCACTTTAACCTCTGTACCACTTGCTGACTCAGTTTTCCCATTCTTAGTGAGAGCCTTGAAATTCACCTGAGATGAGCACAGAGAAGACTTCTGCCAGGTTCCATCAGAGCACATGACTTATTTCTAGTTGAACTCTGGGTGTTTAACCATCAGGGTTCAGAAACTAGATCATTTTTGCTTATTTCTCTCCCTTCTTACTTCCTCTCTTCCTTAGACCTGTCCTCCTCTTTCCCTTGATTTAGGACACATCTTTCTTTGTCCCTAATTCTGACCTCGTGAATATCAGAGAAATTATGGGGCTAACTTCAAATTTTAGAAAAGGAAATATATATTTGAAAGTGTTTCATAAGTTTTAGACATATTATACAAATATAAATAAGTATCATTAATCTCCAAAAATATTCATTAGAAAGCTATTTCTACATATTGTCGAAGCAAAAAGAAAGAAAAATTAGTGGCCCAAATGTCTTGCTAACAATACATTAAATACACAGCTGACCTTATACTCTCTCTCTCTCATATTGGCAGGGCACTACGGTCACATTGGTGTCGTGAAGCATTGCCTGAGCTGGTGAAAATGTTGAAATATCAGTTTTATACATGGTAATCCCTAGAAACTTGAACTACTTTTAACGTTTTGTTCATTAGTTCAGAACATTGGCTAGGGAACCAGCAGTTAGCGTAATGGTTATGTCGCTGGATTCCCACGTAGTCAACTTCGGTTCGCGTCCCAGACCCGGTGGCTTAAAACTCACGCTGGGCGTGTGTGCGCGCGTGCCCAAGATCCCGAGAGGAGAATGGAGGAGAAGGGATTGCGGCGTGACCATCCCCCCCTGGGGGATGATTTCTCGCTTTCTGTCTCTATGTCTCTGTCGTCTGGCAAGCACACATGCCCTATAGCGAAAACCTCTCCAAAAAAACAAAACAAAACAAAACAGAACATTGGCTAAAGATGAAGGTGGCTATGATGACAGTTTCTAATCTTCAATCTGTTAGCATTAGTATCAAAGTTGACAGTAAAATGAATGAAAATATCTTGAACTTTTTATTCTGGATTAAACTGCTAGGTTCCTTTATTATAGCTGAATGTATCAAAAAATTTTATTTCTCTGAGTCATAATTCCTTTATCAGTATAATAGGATTAGCAACAACCACTTTGAAAGCTTGTATGAGAAGATACACACACACACACACACACACACACACACACACACACGTTGAGTATTGCATACCTGAAATGCATGGGACCAGAATTTTTTTGAATTACAGACTTTTCAAATTTTGAAACA
>NW_006207133.1:367042-412256 GCF_000334495.1 Tupaia belangeri chinensis
TATATATATATATATATACACACATATATATTTATAAAATGAGATATTGAGATATCTTGAGAATAAGGCTTGAGTCTAAATATGAAATTCATTTATGATTTGCATAAAGTTTATATACATAGGCTAAAAGTAAGTTTTTACAATACTTTTGTACTATAGCATTTTGACTGAACCATCACAGGTGAGATGTGACATTTTCTACTTGTGGCACCATGTCAGTTATTTAATAAGTAATCAATGCTCAATAAGTGGGATGTTATATGAAGACTGATACTGTTTGTTTTGCTCCATTGTTAATGATTTCTAAAGTAATTGATTACAAAAGGGATAGTTTTCTCCTTGCACTCTGTAAGTTGGAGTGGCTCTGTTATGGACAAGCAAAGTGAGACACCGTGAAGAGAAAAACTGTTTGATATATGTTGGGTGTACCATAGCTGTGCTAAATACAAGATAACTTATTTTTCCCTCTAACATTCAATGAGATTGAGGAAGTCAGTGGAGTTAACTTCACAGGTAAGTTTCTGAAATAATTTCTTTTTATCTTCTCTGTTCAATGAGAAATCATTTTGTATAATCAAATAACAAGACTTTGATAGTAGTCAGCATCAACCCTAAATTCGGTTATGCTCCTAAACCGTGTCACACACTTCCACTGGGACAGAGCCATGGGGGATCTGTTTGCACAGTTCTTTTAAATTATAATGAGTTTTTCTGAAGCATATTTAAAAATACTGGTGGTCCCTCCCCACTGCTTCAGCATTGGCTCAGAGGCAAGTCTCCCCTTTCATCTTCAAACAACTTCAAAGTTTATTTTTGAAATAAGGGTTTCTTTTCCCATGGAATTCAAAAAGCTTTGCAGGGGCCTCATGTGAGGAAAGTAGCTCCTGGCTCTCAGGAATGTATTTAAAAATCCACTGATGTCTTAGTGCCTAGCTGCTAGGCCTTGTTGACCTTCAAAAGTATTCAATTTTCCTTACCATTGTTTCATGGTCAGCTTGTTGGAAGTTGAAGAAGCTTGGAGCCTAAGAAAGTCTGGCTTGTCTGAAATAAAATGCCTGAAGAACAACTCCTTTTTTCTCCTGCCTATGGATTGCTAAGTGATTTTTAAATTAATTTTAGGAAGGAAGAGAAAGAAAGGGACAGAAAGAGGAAGGGAGGGAAGTATGTAAGAAAGAAAGGGAAGAAGAAAGGGAGGGGGAAAGGAAGAAAGGAAGGGAGGAAGAAAGAGAACGAAGGTAAGAAAAAAGGAATGACTAAATAAAAAAAAAAACCTACATATATTCATTTAATTTACCCTAACCTGATGAGAATTTCACTTGGAAGCTGAGTTACCGTGTTTCTTAATTTTCTCATTTTGTTTAGTTTTATCACTCCCTTTTGAAAATCTGAAGTTCTGTAGATAGGTGTTTACTTGCTAGAATGCTGTCAGGTGCTTTGCAGGTGCCAGGGCTGTAAAAGTGGCCCAACTGGCAATGGATAATACAAGACTCAGTCATAGCATCCACCTTGAAATAAACCTGCTACTTCCTGCCATTTCCTGGCAATGACCTCTGATGGTCCAGAAAGATGTGATTCATTTTTGACAGGGTCATTAGCGATCATGAAAGATAAAAAGGGATAGAGACCTCTTGACAGTTTTTAAACCTGTGCAGAATGTTTTTGTCCCCGTAATCTATGTCAGAGAGTTGCTCAAAGCCTTTCCTAAATGGGATAGGGAAACTGGATTCCCAGGTCTCACTATTTCCCCACTTCTACATGCCTTGTTTCCATGTGGTTGTGTCAAGTTATCACTTGTTATGTGATGTATCATTTGCTGTTTTTTGTGAATATATGTTTTATTTCTGCAAGTGAATCTTCAGCTCCTTCTAGGCAATGATCTTTTAATATCCTCAGTGTATCTTACATTTCTCTTGTTGGTGATATATCTAGTAAATGCTTGAAAAGAATCAATGATTTTTTTGTTATTATTAAATGAAGAGAAACAGTGGGGTCAGAAGGTTGCATGGTGGTGAAGGCACTGATTCCCACATGGCCAACTGCTGTGTGAGTCCTGGACCTAGACACTTGAAACATGCTGAAAAAAAAAAAAAAATTCCAAGAGAATGAAAGAGAAGGGATTGTGTGTGGCCATCTCCCTGGGGATGATTTCTCACTTTCCCTCTCACTGTGTCTCAAGTGAGCATACATGCCTTCTGGCAAAAAGATAGTATATTTGTCCTGAAATTTTGTTTTCACAGAAAGAAGAAATCTGTGAAAAGCAATCAGTCTGTCTTTGTGTGTGTGAAATGAATATTCTCTTTTGAATCCTTAGTTAAGTTTCAGGCCTATCCTTTAGCATGGAAAAATATAAAAAGTCAGTGTAGACTGTTTCAGATAAACTGAAACATGTTGCAATATTTAAAACATGCCTCTTTTTGTGTTTTTATTAAAACTAGTCAAACCTTACAATACTTAATATATGTACAAATTTCTAGACTATTAGTATAGTATTATCAGATACTCAATAGATAATACTGAATATAGATTGTTTTCAAGCTATTATTTGATCAATTAATATTTTTCTGTTCAAATTTGAGTTATTGGACAAAGGAATCAAAGCCCAATTATTTTATATAAGTGAAAAACTATATTTAGAACTGAAAGTGACAAATCATAACTCAATTTAGATAACTAGATAAACAGATAAGAGAGAAAGAATTTAAATAACAGAATTAGCTTTGAATTTTATTATTGTCTTCAGAACAGACAACTTTGGCCACTAGCCATAACTTTACCCTTAGAAACAGACTCCTTTGGCCACTAGCCATAACTTTACCCTTAGAAAGTTGATTTTATACAACACTTTTCTTATAAACTTACTGTGTTTGATGGATAGACATTTGTTTTGGCAAACAAGAATGGCTTTAGGCCAGCATAGTAAACAGTATAGAGTCGTTTGTTTGTTTTGAGAAATAATGCATATGCTCCCCCCCTCCATAGAGAAACATAGGCCAGTGCTTCCAAAAACTGAATGTAAGCCCCAGACCATCCCAATGTAGTGCTTCTCCCAGACTCATGATTCCAAAGCTGAATCTTACTAAGATTCTCATTGTTCTGTGGCCCCCATTTGTTTATTCATTTGTGTTCATCTGCTCGGTCTTTTCTTTTTTTTTTTTTTTAAAGAGCTTTTTTATGCTATAACGTGTATGCGCTCACCCAAAAAACAGAGAGAGACAGAGAAACAAAAGCAAGAAATCACCCCCTGGGGGGATAGCCACTCCACAGTCCCTTCTCCTCCATTCTCCCCTTGGGATCTTGGGCACCCACGCACACACGCCCAGCGTGATATATCTAGTAAGTGCTTGAAAAGAATCAATGAGTCCAGGACTCAGACCACAGTCAACTACATGGGAGTTCAGCGACATAGCCATTACACTAACTGCTGGTCCCCAGCTGCCCCGTCTTAATAATTTTGTCTCTCTATGGTGCTTCAGCTTAGCAGCAACCAAGGGAATGAATAGAAGCCTTGGGGGTGACCTGAAACACTCTCTTGAGTGCATATTCCTTAATACATGATGTCTGATTTGTCCAGTTTGGGCTTATCTCTCTCTCTCTGTTAACATGTAACCTGGGTGTTGGATGCTTATCACCTGAGAGCTTCACCATCTCCTTTGGCAGATGCTGTGAAGCTAACAGATGTCTGAGTGAACTGGCAGGAGATGTCCCGAGTCACAACATCATTCCACCCACAGTACACCACACCTTGCCCCATCTACACCACAGGGCCATCACTAAGGAAGACCCAGAACAGATGGTAGGCAATGTGAACAACTTGCCTAGAAACTTGCTGCAGATGCATACAATACAGGTAGCACTCTCTGACCCAGGGAAAAAACCTGCTAAAGAAGTCAAGAATTCCTCTGAAGAAATGAGCCAAAAAGAAACATCAGACCAGATTTTCAAAAGCTGTCCAGATGCTCAAACTAAAAAATCTCTATAGTCAGCATCTGAGTACTAAGGAACTGTTCGTTATTTCTTGATGAAGAAATAATTAACTTCACTGTGAATGAATCTACTCATTATATTTCTCCAAAAAAGGAAGCCATAAGGCTCACTTCAGAGAACTACAGTGTGTCCTGAGTGTTGTTTTGAGAGGTATGTTCTATACCCAGGAAGGAAGGTGCAGTGAGTGATGCTCCACAGTCACATCATGCCTAGCCAAAAATGCTGTCAGGAGAGATGAGTTTGAAATGAGGATTTCTCAATTACATTTTGCTACCAATTATCTTGATGAAATGGGTAAATTTATAAAACAAAACAAAACAAAACAAGATCTTAAACTACCAGAATGAATAAAACTTTTAGATTATATACCTTAAGAAGAGCTCTATACCTTCAACAAGCCCATGAGTATTTTGGACAACCATATCAAACAATTCTTGCAGAGAAAGCCAACTTAATTTGGTTATAAAATTTGGTGTCAAAGAACTTAGCTTGGCTGTTAGAGTTAATTTGAGCCCAGGCAAAATCATTAGTTCCTATAAATAAACAACTTGGGTTAGGAAGGTGGTGAAGTTTGTTAATGCTCTTAGGAACAAGGCTAATACTTCCATCACTTATGTTTTGATGACTCTTCACCAACATAAAATTGATAATAGATTTGAAGAAAAGAAGTCAAGGCAACAGGAATGATTCATGAAAATAAGACTGACAGACCCAGTAGTGCAGTGGTAATGCGGGAGTGATATTTTTTTTTAATCAAAAGAACCAAAAGTTGAATTTTTGAGACAATAAACAATATTGACAAATCATTAGCTAAACTAATCAATAAAAACAGAGAAAAGAACCTGGTAGATAAAATCACTAATGAAGCTGGTAATATTAGAACTGATAAATCAGAAATATGAGAGAGAGAGAATACTATGAGCACTGATAGCCCAACAAACTAGAAAATCTGGACAGACAAATTTATGGGCACCTTCAAGTTAACTAAGACAAGTCAAGAAGAAATAGAATGTCTGAATAGACCACTAGCAAATAATGACATTACATCAGTAATAAGTAGTCTTTCATAAACAAAAACAAAACAGGTCCTGATGGCTTCATTTCTGAATTCTACAATACTTTAAACAAGAGCTAACCACAATTTCTTTCAAACTATTTCCTTTTCTTTTTATTATTATTTTCAACAGAGATATTTTTTCTATAGGGCATGTGTGCTCTCCAGAGAGACAGAAAATGAGAAATCACCTCCCAGGGGGAATGGCCATGCCACAATAACCTTATCTTCCTTTCTTCTCTCAAGATTTTGGGAATGCACATACATGCACTTGGCATGAGTTTCAACCCACTAGGTCCAGGACTTGAACTGTGCTTGACTACATGGGATCCAGTGCCTTAACCACTTTGTCATCTGCTATTGTCCCTTGAAACTATTTCTAAAGATCCCAAAAGAGGAACCCTTCCAAGCTCACTCTATGAAGCCTCCATCACTTCATACCCAAACCAGACAAGGATATAACAGAAATAGAAAACTACAGACCAATATCTCTAGTGAATATTGATACAAAAATACTGTTTAAGATACTAGCAAATTGAATTCAATAGCACATTAAGAAGATTTACACCATGATGAGTAGGCTTTATCCCAGGGATGCAAGGATGATTTATCATACACAAAACAATAAAAGTAATACATCACATTAACAGAAAGTAAGATAAAAACCATATGATCATATCTATAGATGCAGGAAAAGCACTTGGTAAAATCAAGACTCTCGGAAAATAGGTCTAAAAGGGACATTTCTCAACACAATAAACACCATGTATGACAGACCCATTGCTATTATACTGAATGGGGGAAAAAGTGAAAACTTTTTCACTAAAAACTAGTATGAAACAAGGCTGCCCACTTTCTCTACTCCTTTTCTACATAGTGCTAGAAGTCCTGGCCAATGCAATCAGACAAGAAAGCAAAATAAAGATATGAAAATAAGCAACTAAACTATCCCTATTTACAGGTGATATAATTATATGCACAGAAAATCTACAGGAATTATGAAAAAACTCCTGTAAGTTTTAAACTATCCCTATTTACAGGTGATATAATTATATGCACAGAAAATCTACAGGAATTATGAAAAAACTCCTGTAAGTTTTAAAAGACAAGAAAGCAAAATAAAGATATGAAAATAAGCAACTAAACTATCCCTATTTACAGGTGATATAATTATATGCACAGAAAATCTACAGGAATTATGAAAAAACTCCTGTAAGTTTTAAACTATCCCTATTTACAGGTGATATAATTATATGCACAGAAAATCTACAGGAATTATGAAAAAACTCCTGTAAGTTTTAAATGAATAAAGTAGTATGAAACAAGGCTGCCCACTTTCTCTACTCCTTTTCTACATAGTGCTAGAAGTCCTGGCCAATGCAATCAGACAAGAAAGCAAAATAAAGATATGAAAATAAGCAACTAAACTATCCCTATTTACAGGTGATATAATTATATGCACAGAAAATCTACAGGAATTATGAAAAAACTCCTGTAAGTTTTAAACTATCCCTATTTACAGGTGATATAATTATATGCACAGAAAATCTACAGGAATTATGAAAAAACTCCTGTAAGTTTTAAATGAATAAAGTAAAGTGGCAGGATACAAAATCAACATACAAAATCAATAGCATTTTCAAACATCAACAATTAACAAACTAAGACAAAATTAAAGAAAGCAATCCCATTTACAACAGCCACAAAACAAATAGAATACCTGGGAATAAATCTAACCGAAGAGATGAAGGACCTCTATAAACAAAACTATAAAAAACTGAAAAAATTTGACTATGATACAAGATATTGGAAAAACATCTCATGTTTTTGGATTGGAAGTATCAATATAATCAAAATGTCAGTTATATCCAAATTAATTTACATCTTCAATGCAATTGTGATCAAATAACTGGCAACATTCTTCACAGAAATAGAAAAAAATTAAAAATTTAAATGCAATCATAAAAGACTGGGTCTCACCAAGGCAATACCTGGTTTCAAAGTATGTTACAAAGTAATCAAAGTAGCATGATATTGGCACTAAAATAGACACAATGGAACAGAATAGACAATCCAGAAGTAAACTTCAAATCATACAGTCAACCCATCTTTGACCAAAAGTACAAGGCAATGTAATGGAGAAAAGATAGACTTTTCAGCAGATCATGCTGAAGAACTGGATATTTACTTGTAGAATAATGGAACTGGACCCCTATTTCTCACCATTACCAAGAATCAACTCACAATAGATATAAGATTTAAGTTTAAAGTATCAAGCTATAAAATCACTTTAGAAAACTTAGGAGAAACTCTTAAAGACATTGGAGTAAGGAAACATTTCTTAAATAAATAACCTTAAATCACAGGCAATAATCCCAAAAGTAGACAAGTGGGATTACATCAAACTGAAAAGCTTCTGCACAGCAAAAGAAACAATTAGAATGAAGAAATTATCCCCAGAATGGAAGAAAATATTTGCAACTTATTCCTCAGACAAGGGATAGATAACCAAAATAGATAGGGAACTCAAGTAGTTTATCAATAGAAAGTGAATAATCCAATTTCAAAAATAGACAAATGAGCTGAATAGACAATTTTTCCATGTAAGACATACCAATGGCCGAAAGACATATAAAAAATGTGTACCATCTCTTGTCATAGGGGCAATACAGATTAAAATCACAATGAGATACTATTTAACACAGTTAGAATGGGTGAGTTTAAAAAAAAAAAAACGAAAGAATGACAAGTGCTCTCAAGGCTGTCATGAAAAAGTTTGGGGACCAGCAGGTGGCATGGTTGTTAAGTTGCTGGACACTTCCTCATGACTGACCATGGTTCGAGTCCTAGGCCTGGTGGCTTGCTTTTTCACTTTCTCTCTCTCTCTCTCTCTCTCTCTGTCAAATTAAAATGAAATAAACAAATAAATCTTTTTTTTAAAAAAAAAAAGGTGTCCTCTTACACTGTTGGTGGGAATGTAAATTAGTATTGCACTGTGGAAGACAATCTGAGTAGTCCTCCAAAACCTACAGATAGAACTCCATATGACCCAGTAATCTCACTCCTTGGTATTTACCCAAAGGATAGGAAAACACTGTCAGAAAGATATCTACATGTTTACTGCACCATTACTCACAATTGTTGAGACGCGGAATCAACTCAAGCATCAAAGAACTGAAGACTAGATTGAAAAACTGTGGCACATACATATTATGGAATAATACTCTGCCATAAGAAACAGTGAGACCCTGACATTTTATTTAGAGCAGATGAATATGGAACACTTAATGATAAGGAAAGTCAGCCAGATTTTGAAAGATTGACACAATGTATTCCTTCTCAATATGTAATAAATGTCTGTACTTTATGGCAGAAAGATCCAAAGATATGGTAGTAGAGAAGAAAAGTGCAGATATATCAGAGACTGTAAGGGAGGGAAGTTCATGGTAAAGTGAGTAGGAGGGACATGGGATGAAATATTTAACACATAAAAGAAAGTTTTTAAGTTCTCTGTTGAAAATGATGCATATGGTAATATCCATTATTTGATTGTCATGTACTGCATGCATAGTTTGAAAAATCATATTGTATATTATAAAGATGTACAACAATGGAATGTAAATAAAAAACATAATGTGCTTAAAATTTTTTTCAAAAATATTTTTAAGAATTATTTATTTAATTTTATTTATTATTATTTTAAAATTTGGTGTAGGGCACATGTGTTCACAAGAGAGCAACAGAGAAGGCAAGTTACCAGGTCTGGGACTCAAACTGTGGTCACCTATGTAAAAGTCTAGTACCTTAACCACACCACTGCTGGTCCTACAAAAAGTTTTTTTGTTGTTGTTTTTTTTTTTGTTTTTTTTTTAATAAAAGCACAGAATTCAAAAACTGCAGGAGAATGTTTTTTTTAATTTTGGTGTAGGCAAACAGGAAGAACTAATAGTGTGAGTGTGTTATGGACATGAAAGTGATATTATTCTTTGCTCCAAAACTGTTGGTGGTGAGCTTTTGGAAAAGACCATGTACTGTTCAACAGCAATCAGTAAGTTCACTTCAATCAACCAACAGTGAGTGTGCTCAAAGAGAACACTGGGGATGTGGCATGAGTGGATCATAATATCTTAAGTACAGGGTTAAGGTACAATGTGAGAAGTGATACTCCAGCTTAATTAATTACATTACCAATATGGCCTTCAATAATAATGTTAGCTGCACAAGATCTATGTCATTGATTTTGGGTTCTGCATCCTAACTTTCCAAACACGTACTGTATATTTCTACTTACAGCACAATGCAGAGCTACCATGACAGGGAACAAAGAGAAGGATGCTCAATTATAAATAGATCAGATATGTGATATTTCACTGAATAATTCCCTAAGACAAAAAAACAAACAAACAAAAAACACAATATGCCCTAAGCCATGTGAAATTCCACATTAGATGTACTAAATGTCAGGTAGCTATAAATGCAAAATGTTTCAAAACATACCACACAAAAGTGTCTGAGATGTTGACCATTACTTGTATGATGAAATATCTGAATATACATTATCACTTATACACTGATTATATATACTGAGTATGTATTATCACTTATTTTGCCACTGTGTGTTCTCATCCAAATCCCAAATTTTAGTTCAGATCAAGTGCACTACATTGGTTTATAGTAAAGAAAAGTCTTTTCTTTCTTTCATAACGTGAAATTCCTGTCACCTAGTTAACTTATTCCTCAGGAAATCCTAATGCCTTCTGATAGTAAACATCCCTTCATTAATATTTTCACATTTTTCAAAGACCTGGGATTTTTCAGTAAAAAATTCTGGTAAGCTAGGTTGAAGGATTTTCAAATGGTAAGCATGTCTGGTAAATTAGGAGAATTTATACATGTATCCTCCCCAGAGCTATTCATGGACATCCCAAGTATAGTAGACACGGAGACCTTGTTCTCTTCTTGTAGTGAATACCAGAGTAAAAAGATTGCTTACTCTCTCTTTCATGTCCCTAAAAGGAAGGAGGGGTACATCTGCCGTCCATTTAATATAAGCTCTTCGTTTCATAATTTTATGATTCCTCCCTTCTGGCATTAGCCCTTATAACATGCAGAGGTAGTACCAGGTCTTCATTACATTATTTTATAGAGAATCAGAGCTTAGAGATCCAAGGTTGGCAAGATGTTCTGACCCAGAAGTCTGACATTTCTGTTTCTATGCATATGTAACTGTGCCATTCTAACTTGTAAGTTTACAAGTAAGTAGCCTCTCAGTCCCTTGGAAGTTTAGGACTATCATTCCATTCCATGAATCATTAACCTTGCCAGCTTATTATTTTTTTTTCTTAACAACAATTTTTGTTGAGACTGCAATAGAATCTTACAGAAATCAGTGTGAAGTTAAGAGCAAAGCTACCTTTAATTGTCTAAATTCACTTTGTCACTGAACAGATAAGAAATGGTGACCAATTATATTTTAATTATTTTCCAAGATAAATAATCTTATGGTTTAATAAAATTTTAGTGAAAGAAACTTAGCTATAAATTCACTAGTGAGATTCATTTCCTTCTTTAACATCCCAGTCCACTCCATGGGTTATTATGTTTTCAATTCTTCCTCAAAAGATTTCATCTTCCAATAAGACTTCAATTCCAATTCTGATTCTAAAATCTGTTGTTACACTGCTGTTGTCTGATTAATATTCTGTTTGTTTGCTCTCTTCCTGTTTGTGATACTCTCCTTCGACCTGAAGCATTGCTGCTCTCTGAGGATCTTACTGTGAGCCCAATTATGTCCAGGCCACAGCAACTTGGATAATTAATCCTAGGCCTTAAAAATATGGATGTCCTCTAGTAATATTATTGAGAGTCTAATAATGACTATTCTCTGTGGGTGAGGTATTGAAAAAACTCCAACTGCATTGTCCTCGCGCCCCCACCTTGATCCCTTTTTTAAATTTTTTCTTACAGAGTATGTGAACTCAGCACAGAAAGATGAGAGAGAGAGAGAGAGAGAAAGTGAGAAAACAACACCCATGAGGGATGGTCATGCCACAATCCCTTCTCATCCATTTCTCCTTTTGGGATTTTGGGCATGCACATACATGTGCTTAGTGTGTTTTCAAGCTGCTAGTTCTGGGACTCAATCCACACAGTCAACCATGTGGGTTCCAACTGCCTTAACTATCATGCCACTGTCTGGCCCCACTCCCCCTTAATGGCTTTCATTAAGTTTTCATTGTGATTGCAGGTGCTGTTATTTTTAAGACTAGTAGGAAGATGGAAGAGGGATGAGGCAAATTGCAATGTCATAGAGAAGAACACTATCTTTATCAAGATTTAACTATTTTTCTTATATAAATTCTCCCTTAATTATTTTCCTCTAAAACATTTCCTTGAAGACTTTGGATAATTTCCAGAGTTTTGAAAAGTTGATTTTGACTTTTTTGCCAATCCTCATTGCTTTTATAGTGGACAGAGTTTTGAAAATCTTTACTCTGCTATTTTTCTTGATGGCTATTCAAAGTAAAGTTTTGATTCAGAAAAGTTTCTGCTCATAGTGTGTGACTGCATGTAAAAAAATGTATCTTATGTCGATCTATAAACTTCATTTATTCCATAAGAAGTTACTGATTATCAAAACCAGAGGATGGTGTAATGCCTATGTTGCTGGACTCCCATGTAGTTAACCGTAGTTCGAGTCTCAGACCCACTGGCTTAAACTCACACTGGGCATGTGTGCGTGCATGCCCAAGAACCCGAGAAGAGAATGGAGGAGACAGGATTGTGGCATGGCCATCCTCTCTGGGGGGAGGGGGTATTTCTCGCTTTACATCCTTCTGTCTCTCTCTCTCTTTCTGATGAGCACACATGCCCTATAGCAAAAACCTTTTAAAAAAAAGATAAAAGAAGTTATTATCTATTTTATTCAAATGTCTTTGCAAGATACTGAGGTTTTACTAAAAATTAATCATACTGAGACCAGCAGTTGGTGTAATGGCTATGTCACTAGACCCCCACGTAGTAGACTGCGGTTTGAGTCCTGGACCCAGAGGGTTAAACTCAGGCTGGGTGCATGTGCGTGTGTGTCCAAGATCCAAAGAGGAGAATGGAAGAGAAAGGATTGTGGCATGACCATCCCCCCAGGGGAGGATTTCTCACTTTTCGTCTCTCTGTCTCTCTGGCGAGCACACACGTCCTACAGCAAAAACCTCTACAAAAAAGAAAAAAAAGAATTATATTGTTCTTGACCTAAAAGTGTTCACAATTTTGGGATGATACATGTAAAGAAATAGACAATTGTGTTTTAACATGGCAAATAATAAAGACAGTAGGGGGAATAGTAGCATGGAAAAGAAGGAATTCTGTAACTTGACGTAGAATGAGAGGTGTTACTGATACTACGTGTGTGTGAGTGTGTATATATGTATGTGTGCGTGGTTGTGGAGTATTAGGCTGTCCTGGAAAGATAATCATCAAAATCTATTAAAAGGGGATATGTATGATTTTATAATCAGCAACAGGGAATAATACTTCAAAAGCACAAATTCTAATGATCAATTTCCTGGAATTTGAGGCAATTGTGTATCATCTTTGGATCTGTTTTCTCTTTGGAAATATGTTCCCAAAGTACTTACCTTTATGTATAAAATTTCCTGAGATAACATCAATGACATCTAAGAGTGCTTGGTAATAGCATGTTAACTAGTGCTATCATTTATATAGAGAAAATATAGAATATATTCAAAAAGAGAATTATTTATTTCAGTATTCAAACTGAAATAAAGCTTACCTGTATCTTGTCAGTTGGTGGGGATACCCAGGAAAAAATAATGCATCTCAGTGTGGAGGTGAGTCAGATATTTCTAGGGTTTATTCAAATATTGGGTGAAAAGCATAAACTTGTAGGGACCAGCAGTTAGCGTAATGGCTATGTCGCTGAATTCCCATGTAGCTGACCGCGGTTTGAGTCCCGGACCCAGTGACTTAATCTCATGCTGGTCACGTGTGCATGCGTGCCCGAGATCCCGAGAGAATGGAGAAGGGATTGCGACGTAGCCATCCCCCCTGGGTGGTGATTTCTTGTTTTCTGTCTCTCTGTCTCTCTCTGTCTTTCTGGTGAGCGTACGTGCCCTATATCAAAACAAACAAACAAACAAACAAAAAACCTCTCCAAAAAAAAAAAAAAAAGCATAGACTTGTAGTCATCTAGAGACCTGAGCATAAGAAGGTGGAGAAACACCATAGAAAGCTCCATGAATTGTGTCATTTTTGACATATTTTACCAGCCCCTCTTACTGCTGAACTTTCTCTAAGTCTATGGTGACCAAATCATTAATATCATGTCAGGAACCCAACTTTTTTACTTTTAATCTTATATTTCAATTTCCAACAGATGAGTGAAGGATCTGTCCTATGGAGTCCAGAAACACTGATATGCTCATTGCTAATGTGTGTCAACTCCACATCATTCCACAAATTTACTTTGGAACTAACATAACTTCAGTCCTACAAAGAACAGCAAAGGGATCACTCCTTCAGACATAGTTCCTCTAAGTCATGGGCCTGGGAAAGCTCCTATCTTAGACTCTGGGATAATGGACACAGGAATGTTTGACTAGACAGTGTCCCGATGCTACTGCTTTCTCAACATAGTTTCCTCTTTCAGCTAAAATGTTGAGGCAACAAGCCTGAATGCAGGAACAAGATGAATTCCTTCATAAAAATAAATGGCAGTGCTGAAATTTCAAATTGGTCTTGTATCTTGAGTGAGCTGCAGGCTTTTTCTCCCAGTTAGCTACAATCTGATGGGGTGAAGTGGAACATTAGAAAAAAGGCAGTGCACGATTGGGTTAGATTTTTTATGAGTAAATATATTTTTATATTTTACCTTTCTGCGATGCAAGAATATAGGAGCAGAATATATGGGATCGCTTGGGCCAGTTGTAAATGATGTATGAAATGAAAACGTCTCAGGGGCATGGCTCTGCAAACACTGTCATGCTATGCTATTCACAACTGCATTAAGCTTAAGCAAAGCAGAAATATTTAGGATTTTCAGGCCAAAAAGAATACTTTGTAGAAATGTATATATGCACATACATATATATACTCATAGAAAATAAAAACTTTGAAGATTATTCATCTTAAATTTTTCATTCACAAGGCATTATAGAAACAATTTTTTCTTTCAGAATGTTTTCTTCCACCTCTCTCATACTCTGTTGCCACGAAAATGGGAAATATTTGAAATTTCAAAGACTTAAAATGTGTTTTTGTCATTTAAGTTTACAATAGAAACAAAAACCTAAGAGAAATTAAACAAAAAGCTACAAGAACAACCATATAATAGTTGATCTAAATTTGTTGATGAGAATATCCTGCTAATGAAGTCAAACCCAAGGTTTTTCCCTGTTCGAGCTTTGAAGAGTTCATCTCACCCAAATCGTATGTGGAATTGGTCACAATCCCCTGCTTGGAGCATGATGTACAATTCTGTTAGTTCACTACCCCGTTTATTCTTGAGTTATCCTTACAATTCAGTAACAGAGAATACTGCTCAGCATTTATTCGATGAACTGCTGTGTACTTTTCTGCTCCTTGTGATTGGAATGGGATCACATGACTGGTTCTGTGCAGTGGTCTGTGAGCACAAACTTGGAAGAATTGGCTACTTCTGTGATCTCTTCCCTGGGTACTGAGAACCATATGATACAGTTTGTCTAGCTATAAGAGGATAAGCTGTACACTAACTCTGTGTGGAATAACTCCCACACTGCATTACATTTGTAATGTGAATTGGAAATAAACCTTGTTAAGTTAGGTCATTGAGATTTGGTGGTTAATTTGTTTACATCCCACCTCCTATTTAGAATCTGAAAAGCAATTTTCAAACACTTTGTCAACAAATATGTGAATTTGCATATTATTTTAAATGGGAGGAAAGACCTCTGTTATTATTTTCAGTTTTATTGGGGTTATAATTGACAAATGAAAATCCCATATACTTAAGATATGCAACATAACATTTTCACATCTAGATATATTTAAAATTTCAATGATAAAATACAGTATAGTTAATTATAGTCACATCACTGTACATTAGGTTTCCAGAACGTTCTTGTTCTCCATAACCACAATATGATACCCTTTGACCACCCTCCTCCCATTTACACCTCCTGCCAGATCCGTGGCAGCCACCATTCTGCTTCCATGGGTTTATTTGAATTTTACTTGTACATATGGTGTGAGACTAAATAACTTATTTATTTATTTATTTATTGGAGAGGTTTTTCTTATAGGGTGTGTGTGCTCACCAGAAAGACAGAGAGAGACAGAGAGACAGAAAGAGAAGAAATCACCCCCCAGGGGGGATGGCCACGCCGCAATCCCTTCTCTTTCATTCTCCTCTTGGGATCCTGGGCATGCACCCACAAGCGCCCAGTGTGAGTGTAAACCACTGGGTCCGGGACTCAAACCTCAGTCGACTACATGGGAGTTCAGCGACATAGCCATTACACTAACTGCTGATCCCCTTGTCTTCTACTTTTTGAAAAAGTTAAGAATGTTTGGTGTTAATTCTTCTTTGAATGATTGTGAAGTCATCTCTTCTGGGGCTTTTAAGTATTAGAAGGTTTAAAAATATTGATCAATTATTCTGCACATAGATGTCCATTTATTTTTCTTTTTACAGAATTTACTGAAGAGGTTATTACTTTCACTTTTTGTGTTCTTGGTACCCTTGTTGAAGATTAATTGACTATAGATATATGGATTTGTTTCTAAGCTCTCTCTTCTGTCCCATTGGTCTTTATCTGTTTTTATGCTGGTATCAAACTGTTTTAACTACTGTAGCTTTGTGATATATTTTAAGAAATGCAATCCCCCAGCTTTGTTATTCTTTATCAAGATTGCTTTTACTATTCATGGTCTTTGGTAGTTCCATGTGAATTTTAGGATTATTATTTGCTCTATTTCTGTAAAAAATGTCATTGAGATTTTGATAGAAATTACATTGAATTGGGACTAGCAAGTGGCATAATGGCTATGTCACAGGACTCCCATGTAGTTGACCATGGTTCAAGTCCCAGGCCCGGTGGCTTAAACTCATGCCAGGCACATATACATGTGCGTCCAAGATCCCGAGAGGATAATGTAGTAGAAGGGATTGTGGCATGGCCATCCCCCCCTGGGGGGTGATTTCTCACTTTCTGTCTCTCTGTCTCTCTCCATCTTTCTGGTGAGTGCATGCGTCCTATGGCAAAAACCTCTCTAAAAAAGAAAAAGAAAAAGAAATTGCATTGAATTTGTAGATCACTCTGGGTAGCTGGCCACTTTAACAATACTAATTCTTCCAATGCATGAATATTTATCTTTCTTAAATTTCCCTTATTGATATTTTATTGCTTTTAGTATACAAATCTTTTGGCACTTTAATCATGTTATCTATAAACAGAAAAAATATATGTATTTCTTTCCGGTTTGCATACTTTTATTTCATTTTCTTCTCAAATTTTCCTGAATAAGCCTTCCAGTGCTAAGTGGAATAAAAGTAGGGGAAGTGGGGATCCTTGGTTTGTGCACGATCTTAAAGGAAAAACTATCAAACCCTTCTGATATTAACCTTTTCTTTGCTGAGGTGTTTATAAGTATTATTTCAATCTTTTCATATGTTACTGATATGTTCAGTACATATTTATTTCATATTTATTCTTTATTCAGTTTTAGATAATTCTATGTTTTTTTTTTTCCTTTGGTTATCCAATTTGTTTGTATACAATGTTAATAATAGTGTCTTATGATAGTTCTTCATTCTGAAGTATTCATTGCAATGTCTCTTCTTTCATTTCTAGTTTTATTCATTTGAGTCTTCTCCTCTTATTTCCTTAAATTTTTTTGTCAAGAGTTTGTAAGTTTTGTTTATCTTCTCACTAAATTAGTGCTCACTAAACTAGTTCTTAGTTGTGTTGAATTTTTAATTTGGATTCTGTTACCAACTTGATTTATATATGCTGATATATATATATAGTAAAAGCAATCTTGATAAAGAATAGTAAAAGCAATCTTGATAAAGAATAACTCCTGGAAGTGAAAGTCAGACTACGTATTTGAGCCACTTTGTTATACTCTGGAGTTCTCCCAGAACTACTTTTGTTATCTGTGGTGCTTTGTTAATCATTTTTCTATGAGGAGATAATGGCTGGGACTTTATATTTTTCTATCTTTCTGACTTCAGTTCTGCATTCACCTTTCATTTATTCCAGTAAGTGCATTTTTAAAAAAGTATAATTTATTGAATGCACTTATAATAATAATTATTATTTGATTTGGCATATGGTACATGCACTCACCAGAGAGACACACACACGCACACACACACACACACACACACACACACACACACAGAGAGAAAGAGGTAAAGTGAGAAAGTACACCACCAGCTCCAGGACTTGAACCGTGGTTGGCTGCGTGGGAGTTCAGCATCTTAATTATCATGACACCTAATGGCCCCACTAAGTGCATCTTTTACTAAAGTAAATAGCTCAGGAAAATAATGAAGGAAATGGTTTAGAGAAAGTTAAAGAATATAAATGCACCGATTGTTTCCACTGCTCTGTCCTTCAGTCCCTAGCATGACTCCAGCTACTGCCATAAAAATGACGAGAAGTGTCAGCTCTTCCCTGCAAACCTAAGTCCAGAGAACTTCTGATCTCATTGCTTTCAGTACTTTCAATTATTATTGGTAAATCAAGCGGATCATATTTATTGTTAAGTAATCACATGGACTATCTAGAGAATAAGTGGCTAAGAACCCTTTTAATGAAAAATTTTAATTCAATACAAACAGTAAAATGGGCACAACTTAAATCTGGTTTTCACTGTTGGGATTTTCCTGTGGCATTTGCAACATACACCTACCACTGATCTTCCCGAAGGATGGGAACTTCCACCTAAGGGCAGGATCTGCAAGAATCCAGAGCAATATGGGAAGCCTGGACTTTGGGTGGAGGGTGGGAGATGCCCACTACTACCATCCCCATGTTCTCCACTAGAGTCTTGTCACCAACATGGAGGAATTGGTCACTAGAGACAAAAAAGCCCCAGGCTCCAATGGGAGCCCGGGATTTCTAAGTCCATGCTAGCCTCTGAAATTAAGGATTGATGGTGACAGAAACCCCTCCAGATCCCCTTGAACATCTAGAAATCTCACTGGACAAGCCTCAAGTAACCCACAAAGTGACAAATAAGAACATGTTCTTTAAGATACAAGTTTTTGTCTAAATCAGAGGTTAAAGTGATTTCCAAAACTTGTAAAAAGAAAAAAAAAGGGAAATAATAGCAAATAGGAAATAAAGACATGAAAGGAAGGTTATAGCTGTAGAGATGTATTTCTGGTAAACAAGGTCAAAAGGAAATGTTTTGATATAGAAGGAATTGTGTGTGTGTGTGTGTGTGTGTGTGTGTGTGTGCAAAATGTTTGCCTTAATGTAGAATGCCTAGATTATTTCAAAACTGAAGACAGGAAAGAAAGAATGGACAAAAACTGAAAGGTCTAAAGCATGTTGTTAAAGGTTTGGATTATGTTTCAAGTGTCTAAGAATGAGTTGCAAACATTAATAAAAATAAGGTTTTTATTAATAAATTTTCTTAAGCTAACTGTATTGTTATAATGCCATCAGTTACAAGTCAGGTAGTTATCTTTAATGCTATATACAGTAAAAGCAACTGGATTTATTTGTTTTACCTGTTTTTGTTTTGTCATTCACAGTTTCAAGATTGCTTCCCATTGAAAAGATTAACAAGTACCTAAACACAGGTTTCTGGCAGCTAAGAAAACATGCTGATAGATTCTATGTTAATTATCAGAACAAGGTCAACAAGATATTAAGACTCTCCTCAAAAGGGCCTCAAAACTGAAAATCTAGGGACCAGCAGTTAGCATAATGGCTATGGCGCTAGACTCCCACATAGTCGACCACAGTTCGAGTCCCGGACCCAGTGGCTTGAAACTCACTCTGGGCCTGTGTGCGTGTGTGCCCAAGATCCCAAGAGGAGAATGGAGGAGAAGGGATTGCGGTGTGGCCATCCCTCCCTGGGAGGGAGAGGTGATTTCTCGCTTTCTGTCTCTCTGTCTCTCTCTGTCTGGCAAGCACATGCGCCCTATAGCAAAAACCCTCTAAAAAAAGGGAAAAAAATTGAAAATCTAGACTCTCCCTCTTGCTACACTAAAAACTGGCCTTTAACTTTCATATGGCCTCTAGCAGGCCCACTTATAATGGTTGTTCTACTTAAAAGCTTTGTCCCTCCATTGTTTCAAACTCTTACTAAGCTTGTTACTATCCACATATAATTCATCTTTCTATTGCAATAATATTAATCAATATCTAATGATGTTAATATTTATCCTCTAGATACAGCTGCTACAGCTGTCTGTGATTCATGTGAAACTCCTGTAAAGTCTCTCTGTAATCCTGGGGCTGGCTTTATAGGGAGCAAGGACTGCCACTCTGACTTCTCTCTCTCCAGTTCATTTGTCAGTTGAAGTAGCTAGGAAAAACGAGACCTTCATTCCATTTTACCTGAATGATTTGGGGGTCTTGAGTCCTTGAAGGGTGAATGTGATAGGCAGTTAGCTAGAAATGGGAGGGCAGCCCCAATAGCATAAGGACATCTGTCGTATGAATTACAACTTATCAGGAGTTGCAACCAGATCTTCTCCAAGAACACCTTCCTCCCACCCAGTTTCTGGTGTCAGAAAAATGAAGCAGACCTCGTTTTTCTTCTTTTGTACCTGAGAAAAGCTCATGGGGAAGGTTAACTTCCCTTGTATCATTCTTAACTACTCAAGATTTAATTGACATTTATGGAATACTTCATTCAATAAAGTAGAAAATCCATTCTTCTCAAAAAAAAAAAAAAAAAAAAGAAAGTTTCAAGATGTTTTGGTCAACATCCTGGGGCAATAAACTTGATAGTTCATTCAAATAAGGATGTTCATACCTGACACTGAGCATGCATGATTAGATAATTGAATTCCTACCTGTCAGAGAGAGATGCAAGCACAGGAAAAAGCCCATGAATGCCAAACAAAAAAGTCAGTTACTATGACAGATACTCCCCTGTTAAATATTCATTATCAACTCAATTAAATGTAACACCTAATCTCATGCCCAGTGCAGTTGTCCTTCTGTGGAAGCTGCCCACCCTAATGCCTTTCTGTCATGGAAGTGTACTTCTTTTCTTTTAAAAATATTCACTTTCTTATTTAAAACTTCTCTTTCCTATTTTACAAGTGTTGGTGGTTTTTCATTTTTGCATCTCAGGACAGGTCTCTAATCTTAGAGATCCGAACTTAAAGAACCAAGGATTTCACACAACACAGCTCAACTCCCATCCTATATCACCCTTGGTTAAATAAAAACCAGAGACTTGGCAACATTAGCCCAAAACTAACTACTTGGGGAGAGTCACAGAAACTATCAAATCCCAGGACTCACATATTCTTGCTTCACAGGAATTCTTATATGTTATTTTACCTTTTATTATTATGCTGATTAAAGATTATTATTACAATTATTACGCTGATTAACAAATTGACCATTGTTCAAGTCACAATTAATTTGGATTTCACTCTATTTTATTTTAATTTTTAATCCATATAGCCTGATAAATAAAGAACCAGCCAATACAAATACTGGATTCTTTATTTCTTTATTATTTTTATTTTTAGAGGCTTTTTTTTTTTTTTTTTGGAGAGGTTTTTGCTATAGGGCGCGTGCACTCGTCAGAAAGACAGAGCGAGACCGAGGGGCGTAATCACTCCCCGGGGGAGATGGCCACGCTACAATCCCTTCTTCTCCTTTCTCCTCTCGAGATTTCGGGCACATATGCACACGCACCCTGCGTGAGTTTAAGCCACCTGGTCTGGGACTCAAACCGTGTTCAACTACATGGGAGTCCAGCGACATAGCCATTACGGTAACTGCTGGTCCCCATTTCAGAGGTTTTTGCCTTAGGGTATGTGAGCTCACTGGAGAGCAGGAGAGGCAGAGACAGTGAGAGGCAATGTCAGAAATCACCCCCTAGGGAGGATGGCCAGTCCATAATCCCTTCTCCTCTCTTCTCCTCCTGGGATCTTGATCATGCATACACATGATACTCCAGGCTTGATTTTCAAGCCACTGTGTCCAGGATTCAAACTGCAGTCAGCCATGTGGGAGTCCAGTAACATAATTTCTATACTTATCTGTTGGCCCCCAAATATTAGATTCTCAATCTTCTTCGATGCGAGGATATAGTGAGAAGAAGTCCTACTTTGGAAAGAAGAGAAGTCAACCATTCTATGGATTACAGATTGATAAGAACTTTCCTGTTTTTATTGAGTTTAGACAAAACCAGTAATTGAGTTCCTCTGCATTTCGATATCTATTAACACTGTGAGTGCAGACTGACAAAAAAATAAGTAAAATATACATTGAATTCTTGCCTCCTGTTAACCTATTATAGATTGGATGGGATACAATAAAAGCTTTTCCTAGTTTAAGGAGAAATCAAAGTAACATCATTTTATAAATCCAGGAAGAATATAGGGCACTATATTCCTGTTCAATTATATACAAGATGTGTGGCATGTATTATACAAAATATTTATGATATATGCTGTATTTCAATAAAGCTGTTCATAAAGAAAGAAAAAAAAACAAAGAGAGAGAGAATGAAGAGGAAACGGAAGAAAGAAGAAAGAGAGGAAGGAAAAAGGGGAAGAAAGAAAGAAAGAAAAAAGAGAGAGGAAGAAAGAAAAAGAGAGAGAGAAAGAAAAAAGAAAAATAAAGAATAAGAGAGAGGAAAGAAGAGTGGAAGCAAGGAAGGAAAAAATAAAAGCTGTATGGTTTGTTCATTTTGTAGTCCAAACACAGAGAATGCTGCTTAGTGCATTATAGTCCACAAATATTTGTTAGATGAAAAGCAGTGTTTGACAAAAGAATATACATATTGTTCTAGATCCACAGTAGGTGCAATATCAATGGCATGGGATTAAATAGATAGTCCATAAGTCCATGAGCTACCTGGATGTTAATAAAAGAAAAACACATGCTCGATGGTTTGGCACATACATAGCAAGTAAGCATTTAAAAGCTTTCTTGGCACATTGACCTCATCTTGTAGCCAAGTGCAGTGGCTTGCCTCATTGAATAATCCATGGGATTAGTGAAGATTTCAAATTCACATAGTGAGTCACATGTGATTCCTATTCTATGCTACTCATGTAGGCACTGTAGCACCAAAATAAAACTTGCAATGTTTTAGGACTATAGTTTGCCAGATATGACCACAAAGTGTATAAAACTCAGGATTCATTTCTTAAAATCTAACTAGTATTTATTGAAGACCTACTGTGTGGGATGCACCAATCTAGGAGTGAGGATACGGTCATAAATAAATTAAAATTAAGTTTAAAATTACATATTGTGTTGTAGTTATCTACAAACTGTATCACTCTCTCTTTCCCAAAATAGAAGTAAAATATATATACCGTGAACTAGTTTTGCCTTTCTGTGGGGCAGTTCTGGTTTGCTGTTCTCTTGTCCCTCATGCGCTCTTTTCTGTGATGAAGATGTGCAAACATGTCCTATTTCTTTACAGGGGTTTGTAAGAACTTTCCCCTGTATTGGAGTTATCTTCCATCCTTCCTTCCTTCCTTCCTTCCTTCCTTCCTTCCTTCCTTCCTTCCTTTTTCCCTGTTTTTCTGTGTGTGATTTTCCTCCTTTTCTTTCATATTTCCTTATTTTCTTTCTTTTTCTTCTTTCTTAATAACATCTTTATGGAGATATAACACATACCAGAAAGTTGGCCTACTTACAGTGCACGATTCGGTTATCTTCCTTCCTTCCTTCCTTCCTTCCTTCCTTCCTTCCTTCCTTCCTTCCTTCCTTTTTCCCTGTTTTTCTGTGTGTGATTTTCCTCCTTTTCTTTCATATTTCCTTATTTTCTTTCTTTTTCTTCTTTCTTAATAACATCTTTATGGAGATATAACACATACCAGAAAGTTGGCCTACTTACAGTGCACGATTCAATGATTTTTAGCTTATTCATAAAGTCATGCAACCATCAGCACACTCAATTTAAAAAGTTACATTACTTCAAAAAAAAAAAAAAAAAACCATACCCTTTAGCGGCTATCCCAATCTCCCCATTCTCCCAACCCCTTAGCAACCACTAATGTATTTTCTGTCTTTTGGCCTCAATTGGACCCTTCACACAAGTGAAATCATATGTGACCTTTTGTTTTTTTTTTTTGAAGAGGTTTTGCTGTAGGTGCGTGCGTTCACCAGACAGACAGAGAGAGACAGAGAGACAGAAAGCGAGAAATCGCCCCCCAGGGGGGATGGTCATGCTGCAATCCCTCCTCTTCCATTCTCCTCTCGGGATCTTGGGCACGCATGCACATGCACCCGGCATGAATCTAAGCCACCAGGTCCGGGACTCGAACCACGGTCGACTACATGGGAGTCCAGCGACATAACCAGTACACTAACTGCTGGTGCCCATATGTGACCTTTTGTACACTGACTTCTATTTCTCAGCATGATGTTTCCAGTTTCATCCATGTTGGATCACATATCAGTACTTCACTCCTTTTTGGTTATTAATAGTATTTCACAGCATCCATTATATGGATGTACTAGATTTATTTATCCCCTGATCAGATAATGGCTGTTTGAATGTTAAGGCCCAAAGTGCTACAGCAATAGCAGTGGTAAGAAACAATTTCAGAACAATTTTCAAAGGCATACAATCAGTGGATATAGATTGTTATCTTAACAGCAAAGCAAGCATAACTTAGAAATAAACAAATTTATAAAGTCTTTACATTTTATTCATTGAAAATGTGTACATTGGCAATTAATATAGAGCATCACTACTAAATGAACAATTTGTCCCATTCTCCATAGTGATTCTTCATCAAATCATACAGGTACATCTGAATAAGCTCTATATGTATATAAAAAATTAGAATTTTTTTAAAGTGACAATGGGCTTACCTCTTGTTTGTTAATTTATCTTTTTAAAGTTTTATTCAGTGCTAATCACAAAGTATCATGCATCTATGGATAACCTCGTATTTTATTTCAGAAGCACTGATATCAGAGTATAGATGTATTAATAGGACTTGAGGAAGGAATTTTAAGGCAATTGAAGTTAACTCAAGATATTCAGAGTTCACTTTTATCCAAAATTAAGTAAATGACTCTGTTTTCAAAATTCATCTTTAATCTTCCATAAGCAGTTAGTTCCAGTAATTTATCTTGTAAATGTCTAGTTGCATTAGATTGATCTTTTCCAGGAAAATAAAAAAGGATTCTAAGACAACAGGCTTAGGAATTCAAATTTGTGTAATTCCTTTTAGACTGGTAGAAATTTTGTTTTCTTGTTGAAACATTACTTATCAAGCAATAACCAATACATATATCACTTCCACTTATGAAACCTGCTTAATTCTAGTCTCTTCTCCAGTATGACTTTGATATTTCATTTCTGGGTGTTGTCGTTGAAATATACTCCAATCAGTAGAATTTGTGTGTTATCACATACATGGTATTTAGGTTAATGGTATGTATAGCTCTACCAGGAAAGCAGATAACTGTGTTATTGAGGGATTGCTATGCTATTATTTATTTTAACATGCTTCTCGATAGACAGCAGAATATATGTATATTTGAGTAACCTGGGCAGCTAGTTTTTGAAGTGGATCCTTGAGAAAGGATCCACTTTTCTGAGACACCTATGGAAAATGACTCAAATGTGATGTGCATTTGCAAAAGTATACAAAACTTGCATAATGCAGGTTAGAATGGACTTTTCTTTGGTAAAATGACAAAGGTATATATCAATTTACTGTGTAAGTATGAATGAGATGAAATGACTCTGTTTAGCAGATATTTAATATCTCTGGAGTAGCACACTAGATCTAGAACTCCAGTTGATCAATTGATTATGTACCTCTCCATGCAGTAATCTATCATCTGATTCATCTAGAAAGTTGTCTGATTCTTCCATCACAGTATTGTTGACCATAAGTTGGAGCGAATTTTTCATGCAAGTTCTTGTCATTGAACCACAAAGAAATTAAGCAAGAATTGCAAGAAGCTCAGCTTCCAGAAGCAGCCAGTTTTGTATATGATGATAGTACATAATTTTAGATGTGGCAAAATTGTCTCCAGTCATTGCTTTAGTTTGTCTGAATCTTCCATCACAGTATTGTTGACCATAAGTTGGAGCGAATTTTTCATGCAAGTTCTTGTCATTGAACCACAAAGAAATTAAGCAAGAATTGCAAGAAGCTCAGCTTCCAGAAGCAGTCAGTTTTGTATATGATGATAATAAATCGTTTTACATGTGGCAAAATTGTCTCCAAGCTTTGCTTTAGTTTGATGTACTCATGATAATAAAATCATGTAAAAAGAGTTACATAGCTGTCTCACTGCTTTCAGAATCAAAGATTACCATTAGTCGGAGTAAAGGACTTAGTGATTTTCAATAGCTAAACAAGCTCAGCTCAGTTTGCAGCAGAAAATCAATAAAGGCTAACAAATAAGGCTAAAATGAATATGCTATCTTGTGACTGCATCTTTCCACACATACTGTTCCCCTGCCAAGACTTTCCTGTCATCTGTACCCTATTTTCCATTTGTCACACAATTCATATTGCCTCAGAGAAGGGAGGACTTCCCTGATACTCCACTACTTTCCCCATCCTCTTCAATGTGCTCTATCACCGTTCTGCACTGCACTGTTAGAATCCCCTCCCTTTACTAAATTTGCTCATCTATTCATTTGATTCACACTTTATGCCACTTGGGATAAGAAGCAGTGTTCCATTCATCACTTTAACCTCAGAACCTCACAGCATATCTGACAACCAGTAGGTGCAAAGTAAACACTCATTAAATTATATAGTGTAAATTTTCTTCCAAATTAAATATACACACACAGAGAGTTTTCAAAAATTTTATGAAACATGCATATTGTGAGAAAACTATGCATTAATTTCAAATATTTTCCCTAAAATTAGTACTTTATTTCCATTTTCCCACAAACTTGAAAAATCCCCTCATATAGTTTACATAAGAAGTATAATCATAGAGGATGATTCAAAAGATTTGTGAAAAAGACGGAATTAAGATACAAGTTCATTTTGGGCCTACAAAAATTTGGACTTCATAAATGGTCTTTTCATTATACAGATTCTCCATAAACTTTTTGAAGACCTTGTGCACGCGTATGCACGTACGTGGAGACGAAAAGCCGTTCCAAATATGTGGAGTACAATCTCTGCATCCACTTTTTCTCATGGCTTCCATCCTCTATTATGCATAATTCACTTGTTTTCTTGAATTATTTTTCTGGCCTATCTCTTGGAAGTTATAAATTGTGTTTCGTTAATAATAGGCTTCGATTTCATGATTTCATTCGATACAATTAAATTGGAAAGGTTTCACTTCAGTGACACTAATTTGCTGGACCTGCTTTGACCATTGGAAAGAATCAGCTTGAGAAATGCCCCGACATTGCTATAGGAAGCAATAATTTGCCACATTCATCATTTTCGGTCTCCTGTGGTGCGTAGTTGCTCGAGTTTCTAAATTAATATGATGAAATTGAAGGCAACAGTAATTACAGTATTCTCATCTCCTCCTCCATCACTCTTCATCTGTATTATTCCATTGAACTATATGGGAAAAGGGAAGCCTACTAATCTCCTTGTGTTATTATTTGCTATCAAATTGATTCATTATGTTTCTCTTTTGTTCCTAATTATAGTTATCCACCTTCTACATCTGCAAAAGTACAAACAATATGTCTTTGGCTGTTTGACATCGCTTATTTCCATACAACATAAAGCTGTTTATAGCATGTAGTTTATAAATTAAGGGATAATGACAGAACACCTACCATATGCAAAACATGGTGGAAATTTGGATAGCTGTAAAATTAAATGTTTGACATCAGGTAGGTTAAAGTCCACTTGGGATAGTGAAGCATGCGTTAGGAGCCAATAAAAGATAAACAATGTGCAGAAGTGTGGTGGTGATACAATCTTTATTTTATCCTTTGGATTCTTATTTTACAAATTCAGGATCGTCTCACAAAGCAAATGACTCTAGAGTTACAGTAATGATTTTTTTTTTTTTTGAGAAGCTTTAGCTATAGGGCGCGTGTGCTTGCCAGCCAGCCAGAGAGAGACAGAGAGACAGAAAGCGAGAAATCACCCCCCAGGGGGGATGGCCATACTGCAATCCCTTCTCCTCCGTACTCCTCTTGGGATCTTGGGCACGTACACACAAGCGCCAGGAGTGAGTTTTAAGCCACCGGGTCCGGGACGCGAACCGCAGTCGACTACGTGGGAGTCCAGCGACATAGCCATTATGCTAACTGCTGGTCCCAAGTAATGATTATTTTTATATTGGTTTTGATTTGACATTCAGTGTAAAGGGAAAAAATGATCATGAGTGAAGGTAAAAGAGATAAGTGAGCCAGCAAGTGATGGGTAACCTAGGGACAAGACCCAGTACTCGTACTAACTTTATCAGTTTACCCACCTCTTTATTCTCCTCACTTGCACCACCACCTATCGTCCGCCTCTTATTACAATTCTAGCTTCTCTGTTATCAAAATCTGCAGATAATCAGAATACACAGGAAGGATTCAATATGCACAAAAGCAGTGGTTCCCAGCCTTGGCTCTAGCTAACTATAAGAATAAACTTTTTTTTAAGAGATTTTTTTTTTTTTTTGCTATAGGGTGCTTGCTGGGGAGACAAAGACAGAGAGACAGGAAGCAAGAAATCATTCCCTGGGAGGATGGCCACATTGCAATCCCTTCTCTTCCAGTCTCCTCTTGGGATTTTGGGTACATGCCCACACACACCTGGCATAAGTTTTAAGCCAGGACTGGGACTCCAGTACTCCAACCATGGTCAACTAGGTGGGAGTTCAACAATGTAACTATTATGTCATCTGCTGGTCTCAAAACTGTGGGTATTTTTAAAGGACATCTTAAGGTTAAGGACAAGCTCCTTTTAGAGGAGCCGAGATGGCTTGATAGGGAAAAAAGATGTTTCTGAGGGGAACTTAAATAGACACTTATAGATAAATGGGGTACAGCATGAGCCAAGGTAAAAGAATGATGCGAGGAAAGGCAAAAGGCAAAATGAGCAAGGCCCAGCAAGTGGTGAGGTGGTTAAAGCACTGGATTTTCATTAGGCCAACCTTGGTTCAAATCCCAGATTTTGCAGCTTGAAAATCACAACAAATAAATAGGTAAATAAATAAGTAATTAAGTAAATAATGTTCAAAAGGCAATAAATACAAAAAGAATGAGCAAGGTCTGTTACAGTGTGCCTTTATAGAATGGAGGTTTGTATATCTTATACAATATAACAAGAGATGAAAATGTGTGAGTTTTGTTTTAGGACAATTGCAGAGCATAGAGTAAAGTTGAGAACAGACTTGTGGACTGGGAGGCTTGAAGGAACTTGAAGTGCCTTGCCTAACTTCACTCATTTTCCTAAAGTTCTCTTCTAATGCTTTCAACATCACAGAAATATATTCAATTTACATCAAATATGCCATTTTCATTTTAAGTGTATAGTTACTGAGCTTTTTAAAATATTTACTTCGTTTTTATTTATTATTCTTTTTAAATTTGCTATAGGGCATGTGAGTGCACTAGAGAGAGACAGACAGAGAAAAAGAGAAAGACAGACAAAAGGCAAAGCACCCGGTCTGGAATTTGGATTGTGCTTGCCCTGTAAGAGTCCAGCACCTTCACTACTGTACCATCTGCTGGCCCTCAGTCCTGGAGTTTTAACAGAGGTATACACAGTGTACTCCTGTAAAAATCAAGATTTGTAATATTTCCATCACCCCAAACCTCATCTACCTTCCACTATATTCAATCTCTTCCTGTTACTATGGATTAGTGCGCCCTTTAGATTGTCCATGTTCTTTCCTTATGTAAGTGCAAATAAATATCTGACAATCTTTTTACTTCTAACCCAAATCAAAACAAATAAATGATTAACCTCTTAATATTAAGAGATGGTACAATTAGGTGGGGTATGATTCTAAAGATTATATTCAAAACTTTTCCCACAAATCAATCCTGACTAAATTGGCTTATGTCTTTAATTTACTTAGATATTAATTAAAGGTAATAATGTCAAAAATATGACTAGTGCATGAGTAAAAGGTTTGGAAGTTGAAAATGGCTTTCTTGGATGCTTAAACATTCATTGGTAATTTTCAGATTTTTCCCTTGTATTTTTATACCAAAGTGTGAATTATAAATTTTAACTATTTTCATGACCATTTAAAAACTTGCAAAGTTGGGAACCAGCAGTTAGCGTAATGGCTATGTCGCTGGACTCCCACGTAGTCGACCGCGGTTCGTGTCCTGGACCCGGTGGCTTAAAACTCACGCCGGGCGCGTGTGCGTGCATGCCCAAGATCCTGAGAGGAGAATGGAGGAGAAGGGATTGCGGCGTGACCATCCCCCCTGGGGGGTGATTTCTCGCTTTCTGTCTCTATGTCTCTCTCTGTCTGGCGAGCGCACGCGCCCTACAGTAAAAATCTCTCAAAAAAAAAAAAAAAAACCTTGCAAAGTTTATGTAGTGAGCTTATAAAATTATCTAGTGTCTTAATTATTTAAAACATATTTTTAGGGACCAGCATTTAGCATAATGGCTATGTTGCTGGACTCCCATGTAGTTGACCATGGTTCAAGTCCCAGACCCTGTAGCTTAAACTTATGCCAGGCATGTGTGCATGCGTGCTCAAGATCCTGAGAGGAGAATGGAAGAGAAGGGAATGCAGCATGGTCATTTCCCTGATGGGTGATTTCTCACTTTCTGTCTCTCAATCTCTCCGTGTCTTTCTGGCGAGTGTATGCACCCTATAACAAAAACCTCTCAAAAAAAAAAAAAGAGCCATATTTTTAGTAGGTAACTTTGTTCTAATTTTCCTTAATATGGTTAACTCCCTTGTAATATATCATTGTAATCGTCTGTCTCCATAGGACTTACGAATATGTACATTTTGAGGCAATTATTTTTCTTTAAGATTTTTATTTCTTCCATTAGTAAAAATTGGAGTACTTTTTCTCATATTTCAATAAAACATAGACTTAGTTTTGGTCGCTGGAGATAGAAGAGTAAGCTACTGCCTTAGTAATGCAAACCATCTCAGTCAAATGCTTTTTTTTTCCACAGTGATTTTTTTTCCTCTAAATTTAAGAGTAGAATGAATCTTGGAAAATAATAAAAAATATAAATTCCAAAAAGTGCAAATTGTAATAACAAAATTTATCTCCATTCATTTATTATATCAATTTATTAAAAAAAATATTTAACAGTCTACAAAGTGCCAAGTAATCCTGTGTAACAGCGTAGAGAACAAAATGAGCCCAATTCTTACTCTCAGGAAAGATACACCTTATTGTAAGGAGAAATGAATAAGAAAAGATTAGTAAATACATGCTAAGGCTGCTGATAAAACAAAGGTGAAATAAGGGTGGTAGGAGTGGTAAGGGATGAACAGGGATTTATGTTGCCATTTTTAAAAGTATTCATAAAAAGCCACATTATGATGATTATGTTTAGGAAAACCCAAAGAGGTAAATCAAACTAATACCTGGGGAAGATGATTCCAAAAGTCAAAGTCTTGAATTAGATCATTCTTGACTTGTTCAAGAATAACTGATACAAGTGAAATCCAATGACTATGACATTATTGCAATCTTAATTTTTTTGTTTTGTTTTGTTTCTGCTTTTCTTGAGACATTTTTGCCTTAGGGTGCATGCACTTGGCGGGGGGGGGAGGGAGACAGAGATAGTGAGAGGGAAAATGAGAAATCACCTTCTGGAGGGATGGCCAAGTTGCAATCCCTTCTCCTTTGTTCTCCTCTGGGTATTTGGGGCACACACACATGCACCTGGCATGAGTTTCAAGTCTCAGGGTCTGGGATTCAAATCATGGTTGGCTACATGGGAAATCAGGAACGTAACTGCTGCACCATCTGCTGGCCCAAACTTAATTTTTTTTGTAGAGAGAGATTTTGGCTCTAAGGCACCTGAGGTCATCAGAGAGACAGATAGCAAGAAATCACACAGCAGTGGGGATGACTATGCAGTAATCCTTACCCTTCCATTCTCTTCCTGGGATCTTGGGCACACACGCAAATGTACACAGTGAGTTTTAAGTCACTGGGTCTGAGACTCAAACCACTGTTGACTATGTGGAAGTCCAGGAACATTACACTATCTGCTGGTCCCCTCAACTTAACCTTTTTTTTTTTTTTTTTGAGAGGTTTTTGCTATAGGGCACGTGCACTCACCAGAAAGACAGAGAGAAATGGAGAGACAGAAAGAGGGAAATCACCCCCCGGGGGGATGGCCATGCCACAATCCCTTCTCCTTCATTCTCCTCTTGGGATCTTGGGCACACACGCACACACACCCAGCATGAGTTTAAGCCACTGGGTCTGGGCCTCCAACCACTGTCAACTTCATCTACATGGGAGTTAACAACATAGCCAGTATACCAACTGCTGGTCCTCCTCCCCCAACTTAATCTTAAAATACTTCTTTAAAACTTTATTTATAACTTTGAATCTTTTTGGTTTTACCAATCATTTAATTTTTCCCCATCATTAAAACTGCTTTTAAAAAAGCATCCTAAAAAATATTTATTTTCTTTTTTTTAATTATTATTACAGGGCTCAGTGGGGGTTATAGCAGTTGCAATGCTGAACTCTCAACACAGTTAACCACAGTTTGAGTCTGATACCAGGGGTCTTGAAAATCATAACAGGAGTGTGTGCATGCATGACCAGAATCCCAGGAGAAGAATGGAATAGAAAGGATTGTGGCTTTGCTGTCTACCAGGGGATTGATTTTTCACTTTACCTCTCACTTTCCCTGTTTCTCTCTAGTAAATTCATATGCTCTATGGCAAAACCTTGAAAAATTAACTACATTTAATCACAGTATGTCTTTACAGTATACAATATGTTTTTTTCCAGCATGAATATAGTACATATTAGCCAAGTCAAAGATATTACCACGTACCTCACCATCAACAGATAACTTCATTTTTGTGTCTGTTAAATGTTTCGTTTCTTTCACTGATACCCTTTCTGCCACCCTTCCATTACCTATCCCCTCCTATACTTTCTGTGGTATCTACAGTTGTCCTCCCTATTATACCGTCGAATCCCTCAGTTTCTGTCATAGAGTGCAGACCTTCGTTATATATTGTGCAGGGACATACAATGCTTATCTTTCATAGTCTGGTTTGCTTTGCTTAGCATTAAATCTTCTGTATTTACCCACTTTGTATCAAATGTTAGGATCTCACTTTTTTAATGGCTGAATAGTATTCCATACAGTACCTGTGCCACTTTTTTTTTTTTTTCCAATCTATTCATCTGTTTTGGACATTTGGGCTGACTCCATGTCTTAGCAAAAACACGCTATCATGGATTGCCTATGATTTGCTTGAACATTATTTGTGTTATACATTTATTTTAATTTATTTATCATTGAAAATCATAACAAACCCCACTGCTACATCCTTATATAGAGAGAATTGCTTGTATTTCTGATTATTTCTTTAGACATAGTTATCAAATAATGCTCTGTGATTTTGAAATTCAGAATGATTTTCCATGAAGTAAATATTCCCCATTCACATCTTTAGCATACAGTAACAAATCTCTCTGGAAATCCTATCATGTGATAGAGAGCTTGAGCGTATGGAGAGGTATTTTTAAGTGATGAAATCTGAGTTAACTTTCCTTCTTAAAGAAATATCACATTTTATTATTAATTTAAGCAAATTGATATTTAAGAAACCAGTTCTGTGTATTTGAGCAAATATTGTCTTATATTTTAGAGACAAAGAAAAAAATGACCATTAACTCAAAATGCAAACAAGCAAGCAAAATATATCCATAAGCTGTTATCTAGTCGGTAAATTGTGAGTATAGAGCAAATAAATTTGGATCATACAGATTTCACTGAGCATGTGGTAAAAGGAAGGATGTAAGGAAAGAAACAGAAAAATAAGAGAGAGGGAGAAAGGAAGGAAGGGGAGAATAAAGGGTGGAAGAAAGAAAGGAGAACAAGGAGAGAAACCAGTATCATATCTGAAGGCCAAACTTGGCAGTTAAATTTCTAAAATCTGACTTGTCATCTTCACTAAAGTCCAGATACACCAAAACCCTGATCATATCTCTGTAGATAAAGTACAGGAAAAACAGAAATAAAAAGTTAAAACTCACGATATTCACTAGATGTCATCAGGTATAGAAAGACTGAATATACTCCATGAAAATACAACTGTTATATGAGACTTGGACAGAAATGGCCCACAGATCAGCTTTTCTCAGCTTGACGACTACAGTCATATACACTAGCTCAATTAGTGAGCCCTTTAAACCTGGCTTTTTAACAGGATGTCGGAGGAAAAAAAAAAAAAAAAGAAAGAAAGAGGTTGCTTACAGTTCTACCTTTCTCAGATTGTCTCCAAAGTTGTTAAGAAGTTCGGGTTGTGGAAGTAACAGTTGCAATATAGAACCTCACACCTTTGGACAGGCTGAATTTCTCCCAGTGTCTTAGGAAGTAGAGACATCATGGCCATGGCCTACAATCTGAACAGCTCATAAACTGCCAATTGGATTTAAAGGCAACAAAATGTTATTTCTTGCTTTTCAATAAGATCACGGTTATTTTATTAGCCTTTTATTTTACTGCTTTTAATTAGATGGATGTTCCTATTGTTTTTTCTTTGAAAATTATACCTAGAATGCATGATTAAATTCAAAACTTTGGTGAAAAATACAGAAACTGAATTGAATGTAAAAGTAATAGTGTTGTATAGCAAGGTTTCATTGGATTATAAAAAAGTACGACAAACACTGCCTTGGTTAGCACGCGTTCCTGATCAATCCTGGGTATTAGTGCAAAACCTTTTCATTAAGAAATGATGCATTGATTTGAAGGACTTGTGAAAAATGCAAAGTCTTAGATGGTATCTGGTGACAGAGCATATCAGAATTACTGAAGTCACATTTTTAAAAATTTTTCCAATACAGCCTAGGCATGATACGAAATCACTAGAATGTACTCTATAAAATATTCACTTTTAAATATTGAGTAAAAATCTCAGAGCACTAGAATTGAATGCTAGAATCAGATAAGCCAGTATATAAATTCCAATTTTAGCCATTCTCATAATAATTATCTCTATCAAGATATTTATTTCATGAGTCTTCATCTTTAATATTGAGTTCTTGGCAAGGTCTACGTAGAGCTATTTTGAGACAGAGAGTATCACATAAATAAATGTTATAAACCCTAATTTGATTAAGGCAAGAAAGGGAGAAAATTAATTACTAATATCAAAAATGAAGAGGCAAATGCAATGAAAGTCCAGCACCCTCAAAAAAAGATGTTTTTATAAATAACTTAGCACCAATGAGATTATCAACCTACACGAAGGAAGCAAATTTCTTTGATAAAATTAAAGAGAAAAATGGAATAATGCATCTATTGAAGAAGCTTAATGTATAATGTAAAATGATTCCACACACTCACACAAACCCGAACAAAACAAAACTTTGGGTACAGGTCGGTATATAATTTAACTATTCCAACATTTAAGTTAGAAATAATACTTATTTTTACAAACTTTTTCAGAAAACAAATATGGGGAGAACATGACCCAGTTTATTTCATGTTTCTGACACTAAATCCTAATAAGAACACTACAAAGAAGCAAATTGCAAACTTATACCACTCATGCACAGATGCAAAAATTCTAAAGCAAAATAAAACTGCACTGACTCCAGTGAATTTTAAAAAAGTGTCATTGAAAGGCCAGATGGTTGTGTGGCAGTAAAAGGCAATGCTCTGCAAGCAATCTCAATGGGCATGTCCCCAGTTCAAGTCTGGGACGTCCCTGCAGAGACTTGTCAGTGATCTGGGTCTGGCTGTTGGCCGAGGGTAGACTGCGATGTCAATACCCTGTAGGGTGTCTCTCTCTCTCTCTCATTCCCTCTTCGTCAAAAATAAATAAACTTCATAAAATAAATAAATAAAAAGGCAAATTAACCAAATGAGGTTTATTTCATACAATGACAGGTTAACATTTAAGAATCAATGAGTATAATTTATAATAGAAATGTTTATATATAACATATATATACATATTTAATACATATATATTTTATATATACTTATTTGCATTGATATATGTATAATACATACATATATATGTGTGTGTGTGTATATATATATATACTTATTTGCATTGATACAGAAAAAGTATATAGCACTTCAGTACTCATTCAGTATACAAACACTCATAATTAATCTGATAAAGGGTTATTTAAAGTAAAGGGATATTATATCTAACATCCTTCTTATTGTGGAAATATTGAAAGCTTTTCTCAAGATGAAGGATATCCACTATAACAGCTTCTTTTTACCTCGCACTAAGAATGTTACCTAGTTACCTATGTAATAAAGCAAAAAAAAAAAAAAAAAGAAAAGAAAAGAAAAAAGAAAGAAAAGAAAAAGAATTAATAGGGACAAAGAAAGAAAAGAAAAAGCAGAACTATCATTTTTGATAGATACTAAGATTTTATGTATAAAGATTTTATATAGATAGTAAGATTTTATGTACAGAGATTTTATGTACAAATTAAAAAATATTTGAAGTAACAATATAAACAATATAATTTAACAAGATCACTTGGAAAAAGAAAAGGAAAAAATTCAGTGGTATTGAAATGTACTACTAAAAAGAAACTGAAATTAAAACAGAAATTATAAATATGAAAATATCAAGAATTGTGTCTGTATGTAAATCTAATAAAATGCATGTATTACTACCAAACTGAACATTCCAAATTATTACTGCAAAAAATTAAATCACAACAGAATAAAACATGAGCTATATCTTGCTCATGTTTTAAAAGATTATATTAATAAGTAAATTATTTCCAGATTATTTCATCTATAGAGTCAATTAATTACCAATCAAAATACCAGATGAGCATTTATATATGTGTAGAAAATATAATCATTTTAAATTCATATAGAAAAGTGGAAGACCTAGCATAACCAAAATAAATGTAAAAAATAGTTAAGTTGCTATATATGTTAATATATTTTTAGAATCATTAGAGGTGATGGTAATAAGGATGATATGGTGCTTGTACAAGGGTATGTAGAATAAAAAACATAGAACAGAGATTCAGAAATAGACCCTAAATAAAACATTCCTAAATATAAATAAAGACATCATAGAAGGTTTTCAACATATAAAACTGTGGAACCAGCAAATGGTGCAACGGTTAATTTGCTGAACTCCCATGTAGCTGACAACAGTTCCAGTCCCAGCTCAGAGGGCTAAAACTCATGCTGGGTGCACTTACAGGCAAGCTCAAGATCCAGACAGAACAGAGAAGGGATTGCAGCATAGTTATCTCCCCTGGGGGGTGATTTCTCACTTTCTGTCTCTCTCTCTCTGGCAAATGCATATTCATGATAGCAAATAAATCTCTAAAAAAAAAAAAAAAGAAAGAAACAAGGAAGAAAGAGAAAAGAAATGAAGAAAGAGAAAGAAAAAGAGAGAAAGAAAGAATGAAAAAAGAAAGAATATTAACAAGTGAATATTAACTGAAGGAAAAAAAGATCCTTGCTATGTATGAGGGGGTCATCACAATTTTCATGGAAAAATACATATTGTGAAAAAACTTATGATGTCAAAAAAATTGCACCAAAGTAAACTTATACTTTAATTCCATTTTCTTATGATCTTTTTAAAGTCCTTTTGTAATATACCACTAATCCTACCCATCTGAGTTGGAACACATACTGAAAGCCAAAAGGTAATGCAATTATTTTTCTGGAAAAAAATCTAGGAATATATTATGTCTTAGAAAGGCAAAAATGTATTTAATTTGATGGAAAACATTACTCATAAAAGAATTTATAAATGAGGTTGAACTAAAACTAAAAAATTCACAAGTACATTATTAATGGAGTAAAAAGATGACCCACCAATTGGTAAAAGGTTTTTACAATACATATAATATCTAATAAAAACTCACATAGATCTTTAAAAGATAAAAAAGGATAAATATGAACAAAATACTTAAATTCATATTTCACAAAATAAAATATCCAAATAAGTCTATGAGAAAATGCTGCCTTTTCCAATAATATGCAAATAAGAGTGTACAATGAAATAATGCACACCTGAAAAAAATAGCTAAATATAAAAAAAGTGACCAAATTAAGTGCTGTTGAAATTACAGAACTACTAGAATTCTCTTATATTGCAGATCTAAGTCTAACTGGCTCTGCCATTTCATTAAAGTCTTTAAAAATTTATTGCAAAGCTTACATACATCTATCCTATAAGCCAGAAATTTTATTTCTTTTTTTCTTTGTATTAGAGGTTTTTACCTTAGGGCACATGCACTTGCAAGAGAGAGAGAGAGAGAGACAGACAAAGATGGTCAGAGGGAAAGTGAGAAATCATCCCCCTCCCCACCCCGGGGGATGGCCATGCTGCAGTCCCTTCTTCAGTTTCCTCCTGGGATCTTGGTCACATATATACATATATTTGGCATGATTTCCAGAACTCAAACAATGCTGTAGTCCAGCGACATAATCATTATACTATCTACTGGCCCCCAGAAATGTTATTTCTAGTAATAAGCTCAACATAAATGAAAACTTATGTTTATAAAAATCTTGTACAAGAATTTTGATTACACTCTATAGTTGTAAAAAACCCTGTGCTTATTAAAAGGAAAATTAATAAATGCATTTCATATGTAAACAGTAGATTACCAAAGAGCAATGAAAATAATATACTTATGAATGAAATAACATGTTAAGCTAAAGAAGTTACACAAGGAGTATCTACTATATGGGTAAATTTATTGGAAAGTTAATGACATGCAAAATTAATTAATAGTAAAAGAAAGTCAGAAGTAAAAGTATAGTGACGCCTTTTGAAAATTATTATTTTGCTTTATTTATTATTATTATTTTTATTTTTAAGTTTATTATAGGGTAACACGTGTGTGAGAGAGAGAGAGAGAGAGAGAAAAGTAAAGTGAGAAAGCAAGCCACTAGGTCTGGGACTCAAAACTGCAGTTAGCCATGTAGGAGTCCAGCGCTTTATGCACCACACTGCCTGCTGGTCTCTAGTGATGACTTTTTAAAAAGGGAATAATGAATGGAAAAATGCTAAGTAACTTTTCGGACTTCAGAAAATGTTGCATTCTGTACTGGCTTTGCTTATGGTTACATAAGTGTACACATACTAGAAAATGTATTGACTTACCACTGTAGCAGTATATGTTATATCCTCTATTGCTATGGTTTATGTCAATCAATAAATATTATTATGAAAAAAGCAAAAAGCAAAACAGAACACTTTTCAGCAGAAAAACATACAAACATTTTTTGCATTATTGCTAGCTCCTTGAATAAATTTAAGATGATTGATTAGCTTAAGGACTCATAGCATGATTTATTAAAATTCCTTTTCTTTTTATTTTCACTGGCAAATATTTGCATACTATAGTTCATCACACCTTTGTCACTCATACCCTATTTTACATCTTTTCCTGCAAAAAGATTGGGTTAATTCCTGTTTTATTTTATGAAATAAATGAAATGCAAATGAAAGTGCATAATGAGATAATGCATACCTGACATAATAAAATGCCTGTTATTTATTTGCCTATGGACTTAGTATTTTCTTATTCCATCTGTTTTGTCTTATTCTCAGTTCTACTTGATCACCAAAGAATGTTTTCTTCTCACTTCTATACAAAGACTGTGATGAAATTACTCTGAGATGAGGCAGGGCATCGGAAGTTTTAAAGCTCCCTGTGTGATTCTAATGTGCGGCCATGTTGAAAGTTACCTGCTAATCATGTTGTGACGTTAGTCATGAACTTTTTAGAAGTAAGTTGATATTTTCCGTACTTTTGTTTCTCTGGACTTAGAATATATCTTATTAGTCAAAGGAAAGGAGGCTCAGGAAGTGTTAAATTCTCAAAAATCAGATTAGGGCAAAACAACTAGAAAGAAAATGAAGAATATTATGAACTAAATATTTGTGTCCCTCCAGAACTTGTATCTTTTAGTTCTAACCTCTATTGTGATGGTATTTGAAAGAGGCCTTTGGAAGGTAACTAGGTATAGATGAGCTCACTAGTGGCAGGGCTCCATAATAGGATTAAGGGATTAAGTGTCTTTTTTTTTTTTTTAAGAGATTTTTGCTATAGGGCACCTTTGCTCACCGGAGGGACAGAGAGAGACAGAAAGTGAGGAATCAGTACCCAGGGGAGATGACCACACTGCAATCCCTTCTCCTCAGTTGTCCTCTTAGGATTTTGGGCACGCACACACACACGCCTGGAGTGAATTTTAAACACTGAGTCCAGGATTCAAGCCGCTGTCGACTACGTGGGAGTCCAACAATATACCATTACGTAATCTGCTGGTCCCAATGGAATTAGGTGTCTTTATAAGAGACCAGAGCTTTCTACCTCTACCATGGAAGAATATAGCAAGAAGGCAGTCATCTGCAAGGTAGGAGGAGAGCCTTCATCAGAACCTATTCATGCTGGCACTCTGACCTCAGAATTTCCAGTCCTCAGAACTTTAGAAAATAAATGTTTGTTTTTTAACCCACCAGTCTATAATATTTTGTTATAGCAGACTGAACTGTCAACATAAAAAGCAACTGCTACAAAGGAGGAACTAGGAAACATAATTTTCTTAATAAAGTATCTAGCTTATTTTGAAACCCCCCCACCCACACGCACACAAACCTTCAAAATTACAATTGCCTATGAAGACATAGAAGAAAATCATCATTTAAAACCATTTCCAAAGGTTATTATTGCCAGTTATTTTTCAATATTTGTAGAATTCTGCAATGTAATTTTGGTTCATTCTCAATATTTTATTCCATTTTCTTAGGTGAACTAAATCAGTAAATGCTTGTTTAAATGCTCTTTTGGTTTGCAACTTTCATAATTCTATTTCTTTTCTATCCTACAATTTTGTCTGGCCAGTTTAAGCTTTTAGAAAACTATCGATAGGGACCAACAGGCAGCATGGTAGGTAAGGCACTGAACTCTCATATGGCTTACCAAAGTTCAAGTACCAGACCAGGAGGATTCAAACTCAGTCTGGGTACATGTGTGTGCATGCCTCAAATCCAGGAGAATGCAGAGGAAGGGATTACAGTGTGCCTATCCACCCCAGGGGGTAATTCCTCACTTGCCCTCTCACTGTCTCTCTCTGTCTCTCCCCAGAGAAGGAGCATGTGCTCTCTGTGTCAAAAATAAAAAACCAAACAAACAAAAACCTAAAATACACACATATACATATAAAACACTGCTGATCTAGTTTTAGGGCCAACAGGAGTAAAAGCAAATTTTTATGTTTGACACTGTATTTATTTATTTATTTTTTGAGGGGTTTTTGCTATAGGGCGTGTGCACTCGCCAGACAGACAGAGAGAGACAGAGAGACAGAAAGCGAGAAATCACCCCCCCCCAGGGGGGATGGCCACACCACAATTCCTTCTCTTCCGTTCTCTTCTCAGGATCCTGGGCACTCACGCCCACTACATGGGAGTCCAGCGACATACATAGTCATTATGCTAACTGCTGATCCCTATTTAAAATTATTTCCTTTAGCATTTAAAGTAGTTTACTGCATGAGTTTTTTTGAAGAGAAAATTTTGCACAGAGTTAATAACAATATTTGCTTCCAATTAATTCTGAGAAAAAGCAAAATAATCTTTAAAATCATAGTTTGCACTGATCGTCAAAGAGCTGGTGTTACAAATAAATATAATAAAAATATGAATAAATAAATAAACTAAGAATAAGTAAAATAATAAAACAATGCCCACAAATTAATAAAATAGAAAGTACTGGCATAAGAAACTGACAAAAAGTATAAAAAGGCAACATACCAAAGGTTGGTTCTCTGAACAGTTCAATATGACTTGTAAATCTGTTAGATTAAAAAGAGAGAATGCACCATGAAAGAGATAGGGAGAGGAAGAAGGAATACAAATTAGTAAATTAACAGCATCAAGAACAAAATAAGGATATCATTACAATGTCTAAAGTTATTAAATCAATAAAACTTTAAAAAGTTGCCAGTAAATAAAACAACTTAAACAACTTGGACAATTTTCTTGAACAACATAACTTATCAAAACTAATATAAAAATTTAAAAATCTTAGCTTTTTATTTATTAAATAAATTGAATGTGCATTTTAAAGATCTCCCACATAAAAAGTCCAGGCCAAATGACTACACTAAATAATTTTTAGCAAACATTTAAGATATGAAACTAATACTACACAATTTATTTTAGAAAATAGAGAAAATGAGAATACTTGAGGTTGATACTACTCTGGTAGGTAACAAAGTCACATAGACATTTCAAGAAAAAATAATGGGATACCCATGAACACAGACACAAAACTGAGTTAATGCACTACTGTCACACTGAATCCATTAAAACGGTGATGTATCATAACCAGTGAGGTGCTTTCCAGGAATGCAATGCAGATTTATCATATAGCATCTATCAACATAATTCACCACATTAGCAAAATGAAAGAGAATGAATATGTGATAAATTCACTAGATGAAGAAAAAGAATTAGAAAAAAAAAATGATGCCAATTTCTCAGAATTCTCACCAACGAGGAGACCTTCTTCATGTGATAAAGAAAATTTACAAAAAAAAAAGAAATTACATAATACTAAAATAGTGAAATATTGAAGTCTTCCCGATAAGCCTAGAAAATAGGTTGTTTGCTCTCACTATCATTTGGCCATTGTACTAGAGGTCCTAGGCAGTGCAATAATACAATAAATATGAAACAAAAGAAGGCAGAAAAGGAAGAAGTAAAGATTTTTATTCATTGATGATATGGTTTTATACATACTAAATCCTAAAAAAAACTCCAAATAAGTACTCAAATTATTAAGTGAAGATAATAATGTCTCAGATCACAAAGTCAATATGTAAAAGTCCATCGTGTTTCACTGTAGTAGCAACAAACAACAGGGAAAAGAAATTTACAACAGGAAAACAGTTAAGGTGACATTCAAAAGCATAAAATAATTGCTTACAGGTAAATGTAATGACTTCCACAATGCAATCTCTTTTTACTAAGGAGATTGAAACATTCCAACATTTCTGACAAAAAAAGTAAAAAGATCTAAATAAATCAAAAGATATAGCATGTTCAAGATTGGAAGATTCAGTATTATGATGTCAATTTTTTACATTGATCTAAAGACTTAATATAATTTCAGGGAGCAGCAGATGGCATAGTGGTTACATTGCTGGACTTCCATGTAGTCAACTGTGGTTCAAGCCCCAGACCTGGCAGCTTGAAACTCACACTGGGTACATGCATGTGTATCCTCAGGATCCTAAGAGGATAATGGAGGAGAAGGGATTGCAGTGTGGCTGTACCTTCTCAGGGGGTGATTTTTCACTTTCTGTTTCTCTATCTCTCTCTCTTTGGCAAGCGCACGTGCCCTATAGCAAAAAGTCAGTCTCTAAAATAAATATATCTGTAGACTATTTTTTTATAGAAACTGACAAGTATTCTAAAAATTTTATGTAAACGGACAGGAACTAAAATAGCTACTGTATTTTGAAAGTGAAGAACGAAGTTGAGTAACTTACTCTATCTGACTTAAAGACTTACTCTGCAGTTCCAATAATCAAGATAGTGTAAGATAAAATAGATCAATGGAACATGTGTCCAGAAATAGATCCACACACAAAAGTGAACTTAGCTTCTACTATGAGATAAAATTATTTTAATGAAAAAATAAATTCTTTGCAAAATGGTGCAAGAGAAACTAGAAATCAGTATTGTTAAAAAATGAACTTCTGTCCTTACTTCATACTACGCAAAAATTTAATCTGAGATGAATGACTGAGAATGTCAGTTCTATAAAGCTTCTAGATGAAAACATTACAGAATGACTTTATGAACTTAGAATAGACATGTATGTCTTAAAGCAAACACCAAAAGCCATGACCATAAGGAATTAAATGATATATTGACTCCATAAAATTAAAATGTATTATATCAAATGGCACCTTTAAGGGGCCAGCAGGTGGCATGGTGTTTAAGGGCAAAAATCTCTCTCTAGGAAAAAAAAAAAAAAAAAAGCAAATACACAGATGGTTGAAGTAAAATAGTGGCTACTAAGTCGGGGAGAGGAGAAAAGTGGATCAGAGGATACAAAGTAGCAGGTATGCAGCAAGAACAGGTAAGCTCTAATATACACCATAAGAACTACAAGTAATAAAATTCTACTGTTGAACTCATGCTACTTAGAATTTAGTTGCTCTTGCCACAGAAAGGCTAGCTACGTGAGATGATGGATATATTTATTTGCTTCATTAGATTAACTTTTTACTCTCTCTATATATTCTATAGCATCATGTTATACATTTTAAATACAAAAATAAAATCCATTTTAAAAAATACAGACAATATCAAAGGTTGTCAAGAACATGTTGTAATGGAACATACATACATTGCGAGAGTGTGACAATATATAAATTCTTAATAAAAAAAAGTTTGCCATATGATTAAAATTTTAAACACACTTCTCAAGGCCTTAGCAACCTCATACATGTATTTATATTTTTCCCTTCAGTTTTTGTCATACGGGACATGTACTCACCAGAGAAAGACAGAGAGAGAAAGTGAGAAGAAAAATGAGAAATAACTTTCCCGGGGGGATGGCCACACCACAACCCCTTTCTCTCTATTCTGCTGCTGGAATTTGGAGAGCACGCGCATACACACCCAGAGTGATTTTCAAGCCACCAGGTCTGGAATTCAAACCATTGCCTGCCATATGGGAGTCCAATGCTTAGACCACCACCTGCTGGCACCATGCATGTATTTTTTCAATGATAGATAAAACTTTATTCCTACAAAAATCTTTATATATCTTTATTAACAGCAGTTAACAGCAGCTTCATTCATAGAAGGTAAGCTGTAAACAGTCTGAATGAGCATTAAAGGATCGATACATAAATTGAGGTCTATTCATCTCATGAAATAATACTCAACATTGAAATTGATGAGGCAGGCCAGTTCTGTAGCCTGGTAGCCACCAGGCTCTGTAGCCACCACAATCCCTTCTCCTCCATTTTCCTCTTGGGTTAAGCCAGCCAGAAACCACAGGCCAAACTCCACAGGTCAAATCCTGGACCAAGTGGCTTGAGAAACATGCTGAGCATGTGTGTGTGTGTATGCCTTGACAGGAGGGAAAGATGGAGGAGAGGAGATCGCCACATGAACATTCTCCATGCTGAGGACTTTTTCCCTCTGCCTCTCTCTGTCCATCTGTCTCTTTGTGGTGGGTGCATATGCAATCAGGCCAATAAAAGAAAAATAATTAATGTGTTACTACTGTCTTATACAGTAAGGGTCAATCTAAAAAACATTTTGTTAAGTGAAAGAAGCTCAACACTAAAGAGTACTTATCATTTCATTTCTATGAAACTGTAAAGCAGGTAAAGTCAATTTGTTTGTGGTGGGAATCAAATCATTGACCACACATTGAGAGTGAAATTTAAATTACAGAGGTGTGATAAAACTTCTTGGTTGGGGAAATTTTCTATATCTTAATAAGGGTAGAGCTACATAGATACATTTGTCAGAATTGATCAATGGGTATACTTAAGGTCTGTGAATTCCATTCTGTGTAAATTATACCTCAATAAACAACAGCTGAAAAGAAGTTGAGTAAACCACGAGCATTCGGGAGCTGAAAGGTTTTTTTATTAGTGATATACAAAGTAAATATTCATATCTAAAATGGTTAACTCAGCCTGATTATACTCAAATGATGACAATTTACCTACTTATAATTTACAAATACATCAACAGATTATCCAAAAATTAGTTTTTAGAAGCATTACATATGACATATGATTCTTTACCTATTAATGATATTTGGCATGTGTGGGTTTTTTTTTTTTTTTTTTTTTTTTTTGGAGGTTTTTTCTGT
>NW_006207133.1:412544-438200 GCF_000334495.1 Tupaia belangeri chinensis
TTTTGAGAGATTTTTGCTGTAGGGTGCATGCGCTCACCAGAAAGACAGAGAGAGACAGAAAGCAAGAAATCACTCCCCCCAAGGGGGATGGCCACACCGCAATCCCTTCTCCTCCATTTTCCTCTTGGCATCCTGGGCATGCAAGTACATGCACCTGGTGTGAGTTTAAGCCACCGGGACTGGGACTCAAACCGCAGTCAACTACATTGGAGTTCAGTAACATAGCCATTACACCGACTGCTGGTCCTGGCATGTGGTTTTTATATTCTGTCCTTATAAGTAAATAAAAACATTAAGAAAAACTAAAAAAGAAAAGGAAGATAATAATAATAGCAGTGTCGGCAAAGCAGGACACAAGCATCGATGGACTCTTATTCTCTCAGCACCAAGCAATGAGTGACTGTTAACAGGTAAGCACATCACTACCTACTGGGGGAAAAAAGAGAAGTTCTTAGTGATCTAATTGAATTTATGAGTAATATTTACACATAAAAATTAATCAACAAACAATGCAATGCAGTCTTGTTAGTGGTAGAAGCTATACATTTGTAAGGAAAGATGGAGAAGAAACAATCACATCAATGTTTTTGTTTGGTTTTCTCAATGATAACAGCATGTTTGGTCTTAAACTGAACCCACAGTAAGGGTAGTATAGAGAATTTTTTTTCCTCTGATTCTGTGGAGGTAGTAGTTCATGGAGTTCATGGAAATACACAGTCCCTGAGAATAGCATTGGAACCTCACAGGTGTGGCCCCTTATTAATTCACGCAGAGAGTTGAATGAGGCAGTAGATAGAATTCGTCAAGAAGATCCAAAGATAGCAGTCTGGGAATTCATACCAACAAAAAAAGTAAAGGATAATACAAACTATTTTACCTGCAATTGCTTGATTTTTTTTTTAGATCAAACCAAACAGTTATTAAATATCTGGATGCTTTAATTAATAATACAAGAGGACCAGCCTATGGCATGGTGGTTGAAGTGCCTGAATCCCACAAGGCTCACTGTGAGCCCTAAACCTAGTTCAAGTCCTAACCAGGTCATCTGGGAACAATGTTGGATGTAAGGGCATCAGTGCCCATAATGCTGAAAGGAGAGAGATGAAGGAAAAGAGTTTGTGGTGTGACCATCTCTGATGGGAAGTGTTTTCTCACTTTCCTTCTCTTTCTTTCTTTGTCTCCATTTCCAGTGAGCACACATACACTCTAGGGAAAAAAAAAAAAAAGAAAGAAAAGAAAAAAGATAGATGAGAATGAAGTAACAATCTTGAGTAGATGTGCAGGCAAATTCTAATCATTCCCAAACCCCCAAAACACATCATTGTGAATACACCGAGATTTCCATCTTTCTTTTCCTTGAATGTCACATTGTTATGTTTCATCTGTATTAAAAATAAATTAGGTAATTTGCTCTGTTGCCCTTCCTCATTTCCTTGAGTATTTCATTTCTTAAAACAAATGAAAATATGCTGTGATCATAATGCATGGCAATATAACTCAGGAAATAGAAATTGAACATTTTAATTGCCATTTAAAATCCTTTTATATTTCATTTACAAGAAAAAAATTATTTTTGTCCTACATATGTGTTTCTGTAATACCTGAATGAATACAATCCTCCATCACTATTCATTCTCCTCTAAGATGCCTAGATTTTGAGAACTGATAATGAAATACTCCTACAAGTAACAAAAAGATAGCAAAGCTAGTGTGCTTCTGCTAGCAATATCCTAAATAAATTTATTTAACCTACCAATTTATTTTTGTCATCTACAAAGAGAAAACTATATTTTTTACATATAAGCAATTCCATTTATTTTAACTCTGTGTTTTAAATGCCTTGAACATAAGTCTACTCAAACTAAGATAACAAATTAAATGTTCAATTTTGGCATAAAGTGATTTTTGCTACTGAAGAACTATTGACATGCTACAACCAAACACATGTGAATTGAAAAGTTGGAAACCTTTACCACTCTCCGCTTATCTCTCTTCCCTGCTTCTCTCCAGGCACTTCAGTCTTAATTCCCTGTGTAGAAACTTCCTGGGCTTCCTCACTTGACATATGGCCCAAACATGGCCACCAAAGTCAACCACATGGCAACTTTTGGGCTTTAAGCCAACACCAGTTATGACTTAGTTCTGATGCCCTCCCTTGCTTCCTTGGAGCCATACGCCTACTCCAGAATTGCCAACTTTAACTCTAAGCCATTTCTGTACACATTAACAAATTTAAGCAACTCCTAGAATGACTTATGTATGGATGGCATGGACTCGGGAGTAGCAACCTTGCTCATAGCTTACACGTGATCTCTCAAGAAAATTTTGTTTCATGGCTTAGTTGAAAGTTTTTAAAACCATAGAGTAATTTTGTATAGATTAAAAGATAAATTTTGTAATAAGCAGACTATGTCAGTTAAAATTCATTCACTAACCTTACGATCAAGCTATCATTGATGATAATTCTTATTAGAATATATCTTATTTAAATAGTTTCTCATTAGATGTTCGGAATATATTTGTAGCTCACTAATAACATTATTATTATTATTACTATTATTGTTATTAAGTTTTCTATAGGGCATGCACACTTACCAGAGAGAGAGAAGAAACGTGAGAAAGCAAGCCACCAGGTCCAGGACTCAAACTGTGATCAACCATGTGGGAGTCCAGCTCCTTAACCATCACGCCATCTGCTGCCCCACCACTAATTACTTTAGAAGTTTGAAAGTCAAATAGGATTATTTTGATCCCTAGATCTATAATAAAATAAACTAGCTCCAGCATTTTAATTGTGGTTCAGTAACTAAGAATTTTGTGGCAAATGTCAGTAAACTTTCTTGAAAGAATAGACATAAGCTGGAAAGCTCCAGTGTACAATAGTCGCATTATAACTCTATTTCCTGCCCAGGTAGCTCTAAAACGCAGAGCTGCTTTTTTAATCTCTGCACTAACACATGTCTCCTGTACTAAACATTGTCTTCAAAAATTTGCAAAAATTTAAACAAAAGGGTGAATTACTTAGAGATAACTAAGTATAATATATCTGTTTTATCTGCATGTTGGAAATTAATTTATTGTTTACTTGCATGTGTGTTTCTATAGCAATAGCATCTGCATGTATTCATTTTCCCTTCACATTTCTAGGATGCACCAAATATGGATTATCCAATTCTAGACTGACATGCTTTTGAAGAGAATACATTTGTAGCTCACAGAGTAATGCCTTGGGCTATGTATAGGAAGGGGATTTTCTGACAAAAGAATATCATTGATACCTTTTACAAAAATGTTAATATCAGTTTACTCTAACAAGATCTGCAAATGGCTCCCTGAGGCATATCTTGCACTTATTTATATGTTTTCTTATAGAGAACAAAAGAGAGAATGGCCCAATCAAATAACAAATACATTACACTTAAATATACATTCCATCAATACTTCCACTCCTCTGGTTTAAGAAAAATGACCTGAGAGGTGGTACATAAGTAAGCCTACTGACTAGGAAACTCTGATCTAGGATTTTTATCATTTTGATTTGATGGACTAAGAATGGTGGAAAATTTTAAATAGTGAATGTATTGAAAGTAAGTTCCATGAATTATTTTTATTTCTGTTCAGCACCTAGGAGTAGGCTCGAGTATAATGACTATTTATTGATTTTTTTACAGTTTATTTTTTACATGAGTGAGACAGACAGAGATACAGCACCAGCAACAGGGTCTCAGTGTTTCTGTACACACCCAATTTCAGGCAGCCCCAGACCATGAGTGCAGACATGTGCAGTGAACAAAGGGAGGCTCATAGACAAGAACTAGAAGCTTTTCCATGTGGGACAGCCTTGCAGATTATATTGTTTTACTGCTGCACCACCATCAGGTCTCTTGATAATTGTTTCTTACTTGATTAAATGAGTGAAGATAAAAAGAAATTAAGAGAACACTTACTTTATAAAATTATTTTCAAACTGTTATTCCTAAGTTCAGAAGCACTGTACTTTTTAAAGCAGCTTCTGAGTACTCAACATCTTTACTGCAAATGGTCCTTATTCATGTATGGCATGTATTTTATTTTTGTTATCTTTTTGCTCAAATGAAGAACAGTTGTTTTTTTTTTATCTCCATTTACAATTTCCAAAATTGTGGTGAGCATGGACATTAATTTCAACCTACAAGCCATTTGCTGTCTCTACTTCTATAACATACAGATTGCCTATCTCAAATTGGGAGAGAAATGGAAACTCACAGAAGCCACCACCTTCTACAGACCTCCACATTCATTTTTGGTTTTATGTTTGGCTTTTTTTTTTTTTTAATGCCAGAGGGCATGTGAATGTTCTAGAGTGAGAGAGAGACAGTAGGTGCAGTGCAGTCCAGTTGTGCTGTGATAGGTAGCCAGAGAGGCATGAAGGGACAGCCCTGAGATGACAGCAGAAGGACATCTATCACATCAATCACGGCTTATCAGGAGCTTAAACCAGATCCTCAGAGAGAATGCCTTCCTCCCACCTGGCTCCAGGCACTGGAAGGTTCTTATCTTCTCTCCTGCCATCCGAAATATACACACAGAATTCACCACCAAGATGGGATGCTAGGTCAACATCCTAATTCCCAGTGGCGCAATAAACTAGCAGAGCAGTTTATCCACATGCGGATGCTCATACCTTCAAAGTCCACACTGGACATGCATGATTAGATAATTAAATTCCACACTTGAGAGAAAACTGCACAAGTGTAGAAAAAAACCTACAAAGTCAAACAAAAAACACAAACACTAGGATAGATCTTTCCCTGCCAAATGCTCATTACCAACTCTCATGATAAAAATAACATCTACTCTGTGCCCCGGCAGTTCTCTTTATTTGGCAGCTGTTCACTGGAGTACTTTCTGGCATGGGGGTATATTTCTTTTACATTAAAAAACTTTACATTCCTTTTAAAACTTCTCTTGGGACCAGCAGATGGCATAATGGTTACATTGCTGGACTCCCACGTAGTTGACAGCATTTCGAGTCCCAGACCCAGTAACTTGAAACTCATGCTGGGTGTATGTGCATGCATGCCTCAAATCCCAAGAGGATAATGTAGGAGAAGGGATTGTGACATGGCCATCCCCCCTAGGGATTGATTTCTTGCTTTCTGTATCTCTGTCTCTCTCTGTTTCTCTGGAGAGCATATGTGCCCTATAGCAAAAATCTCTTAATAAGTAAATGAATAAACAAATAAAAATACTCTTTTTCTACTACTTTACAAATGTTTGTGGTTTTTCATTCTGCTTTTCAGAGCAGGTCTCTAATCTTAATCTGGACCTAACAAAATGAGCATCTTACACAGTGCAGCTTAACTCTTCCATTCTCTTTCCTCCATTTCTTCTTGTTAAGATCTGGACATGTGATCTCAGGCATGCTCACATACACACGAGTGCACGTGCACACACACACACACACACACACACACACACACACACATCTGGTGTGCTTTTGTAGCTTCAAGGGCCTAGACTCAAACTGCAGTAGACCATGTGAGATCAAGCTTTCTCCAAATAGACCTTAACTGCTATGCTATGGAGTAGACCCTATGTTTGACATTTTTATTCTGCTAGGAATCTATAAATATGCCCTTTGTCTTAATCTGGAATTGTATTAGTTCTCTTGGGCTTCCCTGAAATTGTAGTAAACTATAAACACAGCTTGTAGGTTGACTAAACCCATCAATACCAGTAATGAACTCCAAGATATTTAAACCTTTCTTCTTTAAATCATATTTCTTTTGGGTGTGAAAAATAAAGTCAATGCCTTAAAAATATACTGTTAAAACATAATTGGATTAATGTCATCAAAAGTATAAGACAATATGTTTTTAAAAATGTATTTGAAAGCCAGCCAGTGATGTGGTGATTAAAGTGACTGGATCTCACATGGCCAACTGAATGGTTTCAATCTGGACCTCGTGGCTTAAAAATGATGCCAGATATATGTGCTGTGTGCCCAAAATCCCAAGAGGAGAAGGGATCGTGGAGCACCCATCCCTCCAGAGGGGAGGTTTCTCATTTGTTTTTTATCTCTCTGTCTGTCTGGTTAGCACTTGTACTCCATAGCAAATAAAAACATATATATATAGTGTGTGTGTATATATGTGTGTGTGTATATATATATGTGTATATATATATATATATATATATATATGAAAAAATATATATTTGAGACAAAGAGGTCGATAAAGATTGCTAAATTACTAATTATTTTTCAGAACTGAATATTTCAAAACCACAAATTCAATCTAAGTATGTTCTGTTTTGACTATAAATTAGCTGAATTTATTATTATTTTGTCTCAGTTTTCACTATTTTGCATCTCTGAAATTAGCATGAATTTTATAATCACTTTCAGTTAGGTGAAGTACTAACATAGTTGTCATTTTTTGCACAATAAATGCATAGTAAAACTTACAGCATTTATGTAAATGTTTGGAAGAAAATCTAGAGAAATTTTCGAACACCCTTTCAGTAAATGTTGCTTGCTCAATACACATAATGGAGCAAACCCAGTAAGATATCCTGGAGAATCAAGTATCCCAACACTCCAAAATGGAAAAGTATTCCAAAGAACTGGATTATGTAAGGATTTTTGGGAAAAAATATTATTTTAGATACACTCCCCATAAAAGACTTGATTTCATGTTCTCATGTTCACTTGTAGCTTCTTATTATTTAATTGAATTAGTTTCATTTATGTCCAACAGAACTGTTATACTTAGTGGAGTGACCTACTAAGTCCGGGATTCTAGAGCAAGGACTTCACATATTTAAAATTTTTTTCCATAGTAATAATAAAACTTAAATTTCATTAAACATATTTTGTAGATGATATAAGGCTTATAGAAGTTAAATAAGTTGTTCAAGATGATAATTAGTGAATAGTGGTTCTAAGATGAAGAAAAGAGGTCTTTCAAGCTCTGTTACTTTTACTATACTGTCTTTTACATATGACATTTTTTAATCTACATTTAATCACTATACATCTTTACAGTGTAGAACATGATTTTCCAGCATATATATGGTGTATACCATTCTTGTAGCAAAGTAATTCCTAGAAATCGCCCTCTAATTTAACCAAACAAAATTTGACTGAGCTACTACTATTATATTAATTTTTAATCATTTTAATATTTTTTAATTGAGCAGCTACTGTCTGCCAGACGTAGTCCTAGATGCCGAGTATGCAGCAATAAACAAAACAACACAGGCTGGTGTAGCTGACATCCTAGGAAGAAAGAGGCAAATATAAACAAAATGATTTAAAATAGTATACTGTTGGCTACAGCCAGAATCTATGGAGAAAAATAAAACAGGGAAGAGGGTTAGATACCTAAACTTGGAGAGTATTACTATCTTAGATAGTGATCAAGTAGGATCTCACAAAGAGGGCGTCATTTAGATGAAGGTTTTTTTTTTATGTTGGATTAAAATGTGTGTGTGTGTGTGTGTGTGTGTGTGTGCGTGTGTATATATATATATATATATTTTACATTCAGATTATTATTTGGCTTACAAAATAGATAAAGATTTAATGGAGGCAAGAGAGAACCATTTGGACTTACCTGAGAAGTTTGACTCAGGAAGGAAGAGCCTGAGAACATTTGAAAAAGGAGTAGTTGTGTATTTGATGTACAGCAATGCAACAGCCTGTTTGGAGCTGAGTGACTAAAACTCATTACGACAGATGAGATTAGAATAATAAGTGAGGGAGACTTGTGCATACAGAATTCTGGATTTTCTTTTGCCTTTACTCTCAGTAAACTTGAAAACTGATAGAGTTTAAATAGCTGTTTATCACAACTTAAATTTTAAAAATATGGTAGTGACTCAACTGTCTTAGGTGCCGACCAGATGTACTCTTAGGTAGTTATCCAAAGGGCAAGAAATCACTCTATCAGAGAGACATTTGCACATCTGTGTTTATTGCAACATTGTTCACAATCGCTGAGACATGGAATCAACCTAAGTGCCCAATGATAAATGACTAGGTTAAGAAAATGTGGAACATATACTATATGGAATACTATGTAGCTATAAAGTAGTGAGATCCTGTCACTTGGCAAACATTGTATGAACCTAGAAGAAATAATGATAAGTTAAATGAGCCAGGCTAAGAAAGACAAATATTGTATGCCTTTGCTTAATTTATACCAGATGTTCAGACTCTACAGTGGAAACTGAAGGACTTATAGGCACAGAAGGAGAGAACTGGTGTTACACACCAGAAACCTTGGGGGTGACAGGGTGTGGCAGGATTCAGGAAAAAATTATTAACAGATGACTGTAAATAAGACAAATAGGTTATTAAATGATGTAACATGATTAAAAAGGAGGCATTGCTAATCTAATATGTAGCTAAAATAAACTAGTAAAATAAGTATCAAACGTGCACAGCATAATGAAATGGTCCTTGTTGAAGATGACTAATATGTTTATATCCTTGATTTGATTTTCATACACTGTATACATGCTTTAAAAAAAAACATACTGTAGAGATCAGTAAGTGGCACAGTGGTCAAGGCGCCAGACTCCCGCATGGTTGATTGCCAGGCACACATACATGCATGCCCAAGATCGTGAGAAAATAATGGAGAAGGGATTGTGGCACGGCCATCTCCCCTAGGGTGGGTGGGTGATTTCTCGCTTTCTGTCTCTCTGGCTAGTGCAGGCACCCTATAGCAAAAAACTCTCAAAACAAAACAAAACATATTATACCCCACACAGATAGACAATAATTACTATGTGTACATCAGACACTATGGAACTGATATGATAATGCCATGTTGAGAAGAGATTAAAAAGGACAAAGGGAGGATCAGGGAGGTGATATAGGTAATTATTGATAATAAACCAGTGAGAGATTGATGGTGGGTTTGAAACAGTGATAGCAAGAAAGATGGTAATAATTATTGGATTATGAATATATTTTGAAGGCAAAACTAAAGTTATTTTCTAGTAGATTAATATGATGTGTGAGGGACTTAGAAGACTAGATTTATCCAAAAATTGGCCTGTGCAAATGGAAAGTTGAAGATGCCATTTACTGAAATGAAGGAGATTGTGAGTAGCAGGTTTGGGAAGTGGGGAATCAGTAGTTCAGATTTCAACATTTTAACTTCAGATGTCTATATGACATTCAGTAAGGATGTAAAGTAGTCAGTGGGAAAATACTTGGAAGTTCATGGGAAGCACGTAGGTGGAGGTAAATTTGGGAATCATCAGAATACAGATGGTTTATAAAGATGTAAGACTGCAGGATACCTTCAAGAAAACAGTACTCAGTGAAAAGGGCTGAGACCCTACGGAACTTCGGTATTCAACAGTTGAGAGAAATAGCAGGAACATGTAGGGCAGACCAAGAAGGAAAAGCTACAGAGATGCTAAACGGATGTGGTAGGCTTGGAGTCTGTAGAAAACTGTACCCAAGGAAAGGAGAATGAGCTACTGTCATACCCACAGCATAAATTAAGAAAGAGGAAGAGTTAGGATTAAATTTGGAATTTAAGGCCAGTCTTTGGAGGGACAATAAGGCAGATAGACCCAGAAAGTCAACAATGTGCTCAAATCTTTGACACAGTGATTTGAAAAGCATACCAGATATATATTTGTACATGCCCAAAATCCAAAAAATGGGAGAAATGGAGAAGAAGGGATTGCAGTGTGATTGTTCCTTGTGGGGAATGGTGTGCTTTCTCACTTTCTCTCTCTTGTTCTCTCTGTTTCTCTCTGGCAAGGACACACATCTTCTGACAAAATTTAAAGAAAAAATGTATTTGGAATTTAGCAATGTGGAAGTTGTCAGTAATCTTGATAGGAAAATCTGGTGGAATGGAAGGAACCAAAGACTGAGGAGAGGTGGCTCAATAGAGAAAAAAGGAATCAGAGCTAGTGTGCATTAACTCTTTTATGGGCTTCTTCCTAGCACAATGGTTAAGAGGAAAGTGGCTCTGACATGGCCGACCTGGGTTTGAGTCCCAGTACCAGCAGAATAAAACACAAACATGTTTGTGCATGCTCAGGATCCAGATAGGGCAGAGAATTGGAGAAAAAAGGATTGTGATATAACCAGGCAGCATTTAGGGGCTAAGAGGTGGGGGGGGGGGGGGAGGATATATTTTCTTTCTCTTCCTCTCTCTCTTTCTCTTTCTCTTTCTCTTTCTCTTTCTCTTTCTCTTTCTCTTCTCTCTCTCTCTCTCTCTCTCACTCTCTCTCACTCTCTCTCTCTCCTCCTTCTGTAATGTACTTTCTGGAATGACAAAAAACACAAAAACAAAAAAGCATATTTTAGCATTTTATTATAAAAACGAGTAAATTGGGACATAGCTGAAAATGAAAGTGGAATAGGGGAAGGCCAGGAATTGTATTATGTTCAGGAAGTATAAAGATATATAAAAGTGTAAAACTATTCTCAGTGAACATAAGTTTTTGACACAAATTATTATTCAGGAAAAGACTGTTATCTCTTTATATTTATAATAATATATAAAAAGCAATTAATTAAACATTTAATTTCTAGGCCTAAAAGAAATGGAACAATTAATAAAAAAGAGTGGCCCAAGTCAGTTCCAAAGATTTCATGGAAGAAATAAAGTAGGAGTTGAGTACTGTCATCTCAGCCTGTGTGAGCAAATAGAAAAAAAATTATTTAAAAACCTGTTGTCCTGGTACTTTTATTTTAAAGTTATTGTAAGGCATTAAAATTGTATCTCCTCTTTTGGCAAATCCTAAAAGACAGTAATCATTTCTCCTGCTGTCAGCATCTTCTGTAAGTCGTCCAATGTGATCCACCCGAGGCCTAGCATATGTCATTCTACCAGGCAGATTGTCAACATGGCGGCCGCAGGCACAAGGCAATTCTGCACCCAGCCAATTCCACATAGGAAGGTGCCAGTCCTCGCCAATGAGCCAGCCAAGAATCACAAGCTGAAACCGGCATTTGAAGTTAATCTTAGAGTCATTAAATCTGCTACTTACCCCAATGCGAGTTAAAGGAGATCTATTAAACCAATTCATAGACATTTTATTAAATCATTTGACCAGTTTAAGTGATTCTTTCTGAATTACCCAATTCTTACTGTAGTGGAACAGCTGCTTTCAAAAGACTGACAAAGAGAATTAACTCCTTGTCACAAGACATGCCACCAATTGGAAAACATGCTGCTGCTAAGATTTGCCAGCTCTAGGGATAGTTTGCTGTGAGATAAACTGAGATTAAGAGACGGATTTCACATATGAGGTGAAAAACTGCTTACCTGCTGCCGTTTGTATAAGGGTAAAAGTGATGCTTGTCTGGATTGTATAATTGAGTGGCACTGGTTAGCTCTTACTCAAATCCTCATTGCCCTTCCCTAATGGCACTGTCTTAAAGCCTGAAATAACCACCACACACATTTTTCAAAAAGTGTTTCATAATTTAGTAGGCCAAATCTTACTATGCACGACATAATATCTTTGCCATTACTGGGCATAAATGGACTAACTTCATTAACATAAAAGTCAAAAAGCACCCAAAGCCAGTGGTATTTCTCAAGTAGTAACTGTGTGATCTACATAAAAGGCAAGACATTTTTAGGGCAAATTAATGCTCTCAGCAATCTGGTTGGAAACCTCACTAATACAAAGCCAAAATACAATCTACAGAAGTGCATGAGGCAGGACAGAGTATTTGCATAAATATTTCTATAATCTACAAATTGACATGAAGAATATCACTAATGGATGATCTCAATTATCAAACTGGTGATAGGTGATACAAGTAATTACAAGGGACCCCCTACTGGAGATTTAACTACTTTTATGAAGAGGAATGTTTGCAAGTGTAAGCTTTGCTTTCTAAAATACTTTTCTCATCCATCTCCTTCACAATATTTATTTTAACAAACAAAAGTACAAGTCAGGCAGTGGAAATTCCTGTGGGGTGCCTGAGATCTGGGTTGGTAGAGGCTGGGATGTATCACAGGATGAAGACCCTGTTCGGGGTGCCTCTATCTGTCCAGCTTTCTCTCAGAAGAAACAAATGAACAAATAACAACAGCAACAACAACAAAATAGGAGGAGAAAACAAACAAGAATTTAAGGAACACACTTCAGAGACTAAGAAAGGTCAACATGCCTTATTTCATCAAAATTCGCAGGCTGAATTTTCTAGAAGAAAAACCTGAAGCTATTCTTAGTAGTCTCAGATTCCTGGAGCAGCTGTTAAATGCTTTTCAGGTTATTTTAGGCCTTACAAAGCCTGGATTGATGTGCTATATATACACTTTCCAGAATAGATCGCTAGTGGTCACTGACATATGTGGGTCTCATGGCCATTTGGGCATTCACATGAGACAAATAAGACAGTCGTACAGAGGGAGACGAAGCAAGAAGTGTCATGAGTTCCCAGTGGGACTTTGTTTACTTTTCCATTAGTGACTGGAGAAATACTGGAATTAATGCTATTACTTAAAGCTAAGATGGTTTAATGTCTGGTTAGAGATGTGACTTAGTTACATCCTTTACCAAAACAATAAATTGTATTGCTATCCTCATTTTATGAAAAGAAAAATCTGTATCTCAGTGATTAAGAACAAAATTGATGCCTAGAAATAGAATTAACTAAGTGACAACAGTTTTTTCATTAGTTACAGTCTATAATAAGCAAGAAAAACAAGACAGCCACTAAAGAATGTTGTATACCTAGGGGACTTTTTGTCCTCCTCATGTCTCAAGTGATCACTGTCCTGTAAACTTTTTTGGACAATACCAGGTACCCTAGTATAATTATCTACCATTTCACAATTTCCTGGTTGCTACAACATGTAAGTAATATTTATTGGCTATTTCTTAAAGGATTATTCTTTTTGATAACGTAGATAAAATAACATATTAAAGTAAAAACAGAAATACAACAAATTATATGTTAGTACATTACTTTTTCATATAGTATAGATGAAGAAACTTTTTTCTTTTTGTCTCTTACACCTTGGGACTTGTTTTTTTGGTATTGCTATTATATATATAAGGGCAAAGGTTTCATTGAATGACTTTTTTTTCTTTTTTTCATTTTGCCATAGGGTATATACCATACAGGAATCCAGCACCTTAAGCACCATGCCACCTGCTGATCCACAATGGATAACATATTTTTTATTTTAAAATTATGATTTAAAATTTACTTTTTTAACCCTTAATCATTATATATTTTTATAGCATATAAACTGATTTTCCCCACCATGAATATGTTGTATAATTAGTTCAGTCAAAGATATTACCAAGTATATTAGCATCAATAGATAACTTTCCATTTTTGTATCCATTAAATATTTTGCTTTTTTTCTCCCTTCTGATTCTTTCCTTCCCTCTCCCCATTGTTCACCCCTATTCCTACACTGTCCTAGTATCTACAGTTGCTCTCCCTGTTTTTATACCTTCCAATTTTTCACTTTCTTCCATGTAGTATAGACATTCAATATATATTAAATGGAGATATACAATGCCTCTATTTTATAGTCTGGCTTGCTTCACTCAACATTAAATCTTCCATATTAGTTCACTTTGTATCATATTTCAGGGTCTCATTTTTTTATGACTGAGTATTATTCCATAGTACAAGTGTCACTTTGTTTTTTCTCAAGAGATTTTTGTTATAGGGTGCAAGAAATCACCCTTCAGGTAGATGACCATGTTTCAATCCTTACTCTTCCATTCTCCTCTTGGGATTTTGGGCACACACACACTCACACACCCTTGGTTTGAGTTTCAAATCACTGGGTCCAGGATTCAAACCACAGCTGGCCACATGGGAGTCCAGTGCCTTAACCACTATACCACCTGGCGACCCCCATGTCACATCTTTTCAATATATTCATATGCTCTTAGAGATTTGGGTTGATTCCATGTCTTAGCAATTGTAAATAATGCTACAATAAACATGGAGATTTTTCCAACTGAGGGTCTTCTTATCCTTCTGGTTGATACCTAAGAGTATAATTACGGGGTTGTAAAGTAGTTCTATTTGTAGGTTTCTGAGGATGACCTTTTAAAAAATTTTAACTGAATATGTCTTCAGAATATAAAGCCTATAATCTAAGTGATATAGTACTGGTATGAAAAAGAGAGAACAACTGGGGTGGGGGCAGGGGAGAGGAGGAAGGAAGAAAGGAGAAAAATAAAACTAAGGGAAAGGAAATTAAAAAAATGTCAAGTTCACAAGACAAGACAAGGCCAAAACCTGACAGGTTTGACCAATAAAGATAAGAGTCACTTTCAGGCATGGGCATTCTTTTTCCTAACATAATAGAAAAATAAATAAACTAAACGCCCTGCCTGTGGTCCTTTCCCTAGATACTGAAAAGGACAATACAAAAGAAAGGGCGACTGCCACACAAATTGTAGAATACCCTATGAATTTTGGAGCCAGATTTAGACAGTCGATCCTAATTCTTTGATTTTGAAAGGAATACAGCTGAAAGAACTCTGGAGGGCATGAGTAAATGTCTCATGATAGCCCCAGGAAGGTAAGAGAGTAAGTGGGAGATGTCTCTTGGCAGGTGCTTGCATCCTTGAGAGAATCATGAAATGTTCTCCCAGACTCCCATAAACTGTGGCACAGGTAGTCTCCAGGATGCCATGGTAGGACTGTTTGTCCCTAAAAGAATCAAGGCAATGATAGCGCTTACCTGGGTGATTGAGAGCTTATAAATTGAAAAGGATTTGTTATTACCTTCTTTGTATCTATTGGATATCATTCATTCAATAAATATTTATTAAACAACTCACTGAGCACGTAGTCTATGCCAGGGACTAAACTTAATATTGGAAAAACGAAGGTAAGCAAGAAAGAAAAGAGTAACGTGGAAGACGGTCTGGAAACTGTACCCTGTAGTGCTAGGACAGTATTATATACTAGAAGCGGAGGGGCCACAAGGTAAGTCAGTTTCTTCATGGGGAAAGGTTCATGGTCAAGGCAGCTTTGTGGTTTCAGCTGTAAAAGATGGAGCATTTTTCTGTCATTTGAAAAGAGACTTAGGAACAAAATTTTAGGCAAAGATTATAGTTGGAAAACAAACACAGTGGCATAAATCAAAGACTCAAGTAGCTGAATGTGGCTAAAGTTTAGGAGGCAGTTTTACAACAAAAGAGTAGGCAGAGACAAGAGGGGGCAAGGAGTTGTATGCTGTGGTACGTGTAAGTTTTCATTCTGAGAGATTCAAGGCCTTCTAAAATATATAGAGAAGGGGCTGACTAACATATTTTGCATGTGAGTAGTTAGAAGGAAAAGAATGGTTCAAGGTAGGTTACCATAGAGGTCCAAAGATAAGAAATTTTAAATGAAGAAAATATGGAACAATCTTGTTTTAAAAGGGAGAGACTACGAACTAAATGGGAGCCTTCGAAAGAGACAGTTTGGAGAGTATTATAATTCACATGGAATAAAAACACTTTTCTCTTTTGATTTCCACACTTGGGACTTGTGTTTCTAATATTGCTATTGAAATTAACAGTTTAATTTACAATTCCCTTTATGAGACAAATGCTCATGTTATATAGTGACACGGTGACACTTGTTTGCCTTTGGATTTAATTTACGTTGACGGTCTATTTGCCTGTTTTTACGGGAATTGAATTAGATCGTCCGTGTATCACACACAGTAAGTTTAATGAGGCTCAGACCTGTCTCCCAAAGCCAGCACTGTGTAAAAAGTGTTTCACTTGGGAAATTAGAATCTCTGTTGCCACTTTCATTAATCTGCAAGGGGAATTTTCTCTCCTTTGTATTACATATCTATAACAAGTGGAAACAGGATGATAAATAGTGATCTATCAGTTCTCAAAACAATTTACACTAAATCATTACGATTGCTTTCCACTTCTGGCTGCTTCACATGAAAATGCATAGCGAATGCCCACACGAATTCGAGTCCTCAAGGTACTTTTCACAAATACAAAAGCTTTTGGTAACTAATTCACATAAACAGATATGGAAAGATAATTACTGGAAAGTCAAGGAAATATTCCTGGATGGTTAATTACTGGGTAAAGAGAAAGCAAACATGGACTGCAAATGTAATGAGAAAAGGATTCCTTAATAATGCCCTTGCCCTTATACAACTTTATGCATTTTTAGTTACTCCCTAATACTGCATTCTGTGGAATTCTCATGAAGTCTGTACGTCAGTGTCAGTTTAGCCACGTTACCTATGAGAGGTTAGGAGATTTGCTTAAGCAGTGCCTAGAAATCATACTCCATTATAAACTTCCAGTTTTTATGTGTAATTGAAGCAACTACAGAGAGGCAAAAGTGTCTCTTCTTTGACATAGAGCTAAAAGCCTAATTATAGAGAATTATACTCCTCCATGGCATTAGGGTATGTGAAATGCTGAAGTCTTCTTTGAACCCAGGCATATCCTACTAGCAGACAGCCTTCCCCCTGCTATCCAGCAGGAAGCAGATGATTAATCCCGAGTCTGCAAGTTTATCTGGAAAAAGCAGTCAGGTGGTGAAATCAGTGGTGTATTTACATTTCTCTATGTAATCCGTATGAAACCATTCCCTAAGACACGAAAGGGGAAGCATCTTTTTTTGGCAGAGCTTCTTTATGACCTTTTCAAAGCATAACCAAAGTAAGGGCCATTTCAGGAATGTGCTTGCTCAGACTGGAATGAGTCAATCACATACACCCAATATTTGTCAGAAAGAATGCCATGTATCTGATTTTTACATGATCTCATTTAGGATTCACTCTGTGATATGTTTAATGTTCCCATCTTTGGGTTAAATAAATGAATAAATAAATAAATAACACAACTGGGATTTATCTTCCAGTATAGGGCTTTCAAGTCTGGTTCTTTCTTCTACATATGTACCCTCCACTCTCAATTATAATCAAGGAAAACAGATGTGTTTGTAACTGTTAAATGTGAATAATATGATAGAGAACGAGTTTTAACAGGTGGGGACTATTAATGCTTAAAATCTATTTGTTTAGATATGGTTGAAAAGGCCAAAATTGGTATTGATACCCTCATGGATTTAGTGTATTCTTAGTATTATTTCAGACTGTGGCACTTTCATTAGTATTTTTCATATTGGGAAGAAGGGCTTTCTTACTCAATGGGAAACAAACAGGTTCGAACTTGGATATTCTTCTGTTTGTGCCCAACAGTCATTGTCTTAATAAAACACCAAAACTGAGCACCAAAAATCTTCAAAGTTTAAACATCTAATCTCATTTTAGACCTCTTAGGTGATTCTTTTTCTCCTTCTCCAATAACCATGGTAGCTGCACTGTTTTCTTCTCTACCTAGCAAAGCCTTAAGTCATTGATCATCTTGGTCATGGTCATGACTATTAGTTAGGCATTGCTGACATTAGTACCATGTCATTTCTCTATGGTAGAGAGAGGAGTAGACACAGCTACTTTTAAGAACTTTCACCCAAACCTTGTACCAGGTAAGCACAATTGAGCTCAGACTACATTTGCCTGACATTTTCTAAAATGTAATAAAAGGTTGACTTCTATCTTCTTGAATCTGAAATTTCTCATTGAAGTACACTGGAGTTTAGGAAAGATGTGCATATATAGCACGTTTTAGTAGGATTGAATACCTTACAGAAATATTTATCTTTCCTTTAACTAAGCTCAGATATTATTCTTAATGTTTCCAGCAATAACCTTTCAATCCTGAGCTCAATGCAAATGTTTCTTTGGCCACCATTCATCTTTGTTGCTAGTGATGCTGTTTCTCACATTTACAATCTTGTGTTCAAAAGCACTCACCTGCTCTTTGTAGCTAGTTTTCTGGATGCAGGTAATAATAAGGAATTCACAGATCACACTGCTTAATGCTTTGCCTCAAATGTGCACCTGCAACATTTGCTTCTGCTATTATCGCATTAGAGAACTGTTTGGGTGTCTGAATATGGCCCATTCTCCACACACACTCTACAGACTAGCCTTCTGTATAAGTCAAGGTTCTCTTGACAAACAGAATCATAGAATGTCCATATACATAAGAACAGTTTTATCTTGGGGAATTGGATCATGTGCTTATGTAGAGTGAGAGGTCACACAGTCTGTCATCTGTAAGAACCAGGAAAGACAGTGGTATGATTCAATCTGAGTTCAAAGGCCTGACATAAGTCCCAAAGTTGAAGACCTAAGAATCAGAATCTTCAATGTTGGAGGTGGAGAAGATGAATGTCCCAAGTCAAGAAGATAGAGACAATTCACCTTTCCCCACCTTTTTGTTCTATTCAGGTTCCCAGTAGATGGGACATTGCCTGCCATCATTGGTACAGTCAGATCTTCTTTACTAATTTACTAATTCAAATGTTAATCTCTTCTGGAAATACCCTAGCTAGCAGGTACATCTAGAAATAATGTTTTACTAGCCATCTGGGCATCCCATAGACCAGTCAAGGTGACACACAAAATTAATCACACTTTGCTCCTAGTTGTACCTTGGTCTCCTCTAGCAGCACTGATGGGGTTGATGTAACATGCTCTCTGTGCTGAATACTGTCTTTGTTACATGTTATAATAAACTTATATTTCAGTTGAAGTAAATAAAGGCTTCAAGATTCATTTGGTGCTCTTGGAACTCTGACTTGGGATCTGTGCTATTAACATTGTCTTTTATTCTGTCCTTGCAAGAATTAAGATGCCACCATCAGCAATTGCATTGTTAAATCTTTTTGGTCAAATTCTTCCCATGGATTAAGCCAGACAAAAGCCCTGCATCTGTTTAATTTCTTCTCAGCTCAAACTTTTTGCTGCAGTATTGGGAGAAAAGAAGCCACAGGCTTTCAAAACACTCCAGACATATACAGTTACCAATCTTTGACATGCAAAACTGTTAAAAAAATCTCAGCACTTACACCCTGAGGAAGTGCTGCTAGACGAAAGGCATGAAGTCATTGAGAATTCACAATTCATTTCTCTGAAATGCCAAGAACAAGGCTGTTAATGCTCGCAATGCACAGAGGCAAGTCCTCCAAGGAGAAGGGGGTGCAGGAGCACTCAAAATGGAAACTCGGAGAGATGAGCCACGAAGCATTATTTCAGTTTCAATCCAGGCAGGAGAATGCATACCCCATGATAATGTTCTACCTCACTGAGAATCAGTTTATCATCATACTGTATTGCCTGAGCAGTTGTAGACTAATTCTGTGTATTTAAATGAAAATCTTAATATTTTTGGTTTCATAACTGTTAAAGAGAAAATGACACCTGCTTTTTTTGGTAAGAGATGCAAATAATATTAGGATGTACAAAACAAAAATGAAAATACAAACCAACATTACTTCAGTCAGGGATAATAATGATTAATATTTTGAAGAACACCCTGTAAGCATCTATTTATATCTCTCTGTAGATAGAGAGAGATAGATAGGAATAAAGCTAGAGATATATATACATACATACACAGGTTGAGTATTTCTTAACTGAAATGCATGGGACCAAAAGGTTTTTGGTTTTATTATAGTAATATTTACATAAACAATAATAAGATATCTTGGGGATGAGACCTAAGTCTAATGTGAGTTTCATTTATGTTTTATGTATACCTTATACACATAACTTGAAGGTAATTTTATGCAACATGAAATATTTTTGTATTGCTGAGCTTCAACTAAAACTCAGTGCATAAGGTCAGGTATGGAATTTTCTATTCGTGGTGTAATATAGGGTTTCAAACTATAAACAGTTTGAATCTTGAATTTTAGGATTAGGAATGCTCAATCAGTATGTATATACTTTTGTGTGTAATATTTTCAAGATGATATTACACTTAATTATTCCAAACAGTGAAGGGTCTGAAATGTTATAGTTGCAAAACAAGTTACCCTGTTACAATATCAAGACTTTTAGAAGAAAACACATTTATTTAGTGACAGTTTTGAGCATTCCAGCAGCTGTAAGTGGCTCACACTTATTGTTTTCGATCCACCCAAACCTCCTACATACCTCTTGATTGACAGCATTTTCTTTTTTAAATTTTTAGATACTCCTTGATTCAGCAACTCAGTCACTTCACCTTTTGGCTAGGGCTGCAGGATTTGGTGCTCATTTTCTTCAGCCTGTAATATTATCTGTCTAAATTCCACCTTTCCCTGCTCAGTCTTTAAACTTACATTAATAGGTAGAGAGGGGGGAAGCCCTCCTTCCTACCTTGCCCTCAACGTGGGTAAGAACACTTAATACTTTATCCTGAGCAGGTGTTTTCATACCTCCCAATTCAGCCTAAGAAGGCCTTGGTTCCCTCTTTTTCACCTCATTGCCTCCAAAATCTGACAAAAACTATGAAAGTTTGGGAAGCCAGATGATATAGTGATAATACAACACAAGGTCCAGAGTCATATCCCAGTACTTATTGGGTATACTGGATGTAAATTATGGGAATAGATTATAGTGTGAAGACTCTTTTGGGGGTGACTGTTCCCCTCCTACCTCTCTCCAACTCCGAAATTATGAAGTGGGCATAATTGAACAGAGGTAACTCAATGCTCTGCAATGGTGGACTCATATGGAAAGGTTCTGGGTTTGTGTCCAAAGGCTTCTGTGTACACATCAAGCACATGTGTGTGATCTGGGCTGGTTGAGACTGACGGGATTGTGCTGTGAGGGCCATATTAGGGATGCTGTCTCTTTCTCTTTTTCTCATAGAAAAAAAATGAGTGAATCATTTTGAAGAAAAAAATAATTATGAAAGGTCTGTGTTTTTTATATACCTGCAAACAATCAGCTTATGCCACAACTTTATGGGTGTTGACAGAAGATTCTGGGTCAGTGACCAACTTTATCACTCCAGCTAGCTTGCAGTCTAGTGTTTAAGAGTCCCAGATGTCCAACTGCAAGATTCAAGTCCTGAATCCAGCAGCTTGAGAAATGGGCTGGGCATGTTTGTATATGCTCAAAATACCCAAAGGAGGGAAAGTTGGAAGAGAAAATATTGTGGTATGACCATTCTTATTGGGGAAGTGGGAGTGCCAAATGTATATGTCCTCTGGCAAGTTGAATAAGATTGAAAAAGAGTTATTACTCCTGGTAGAGAAAGAACCATGAGTTCCATAGTCATGACTTCTCCCCTTTTCCCTTTGGTCCTCCATGGCTCTAGGTGACATAGAACATCTCAAGTGCATTCTGTGCATACAATGAGTTTGTGTCACAGTCGAGAAATTCTATACTCAGAAAATCCCAACCATTTATGAAGGGCTACAGGTAAATCTGCCCCACCTTTCCCTTGGCAGGTGGGAGACATTATCTATGTCAGATCGACAAGCCAAACTGCCTTCTTATACACACGTATTACTTCCTATTTTGTAGAGATAATTGCAAAACATCATGCTTAAAATTCCAATCTCTGAATAGCTGCTTTTAATAGAACCATTTAGAATTGTGCAATACTGTTCACTACTTTCTTTACACATTTGAATTCGTACCTAACTTATCCTCTTCTCTTCCAAGCTTCTTCCCTTCTATAATTATTTCACATCTCTCTACCTCCATTAATTTATGGAATATTTAGAAGTAAAGGCTAAATTAAAAACACAGTGAGATATCACTACACTTCTCCTAGAGAGCAAAAGTTAAATAAGCTGAACATATCATGTATTAGTGGAGATGGAGGAAAAGTTAAATTGTCATAGACTACTAGTAAATGAAAAAATGCAACTACTTTGGAAAATAGAATTTAAAGATAAATAAATAAACATACCTTAAAAAGGCAAGCCATTTCATCTCTAGGCATCTATCAAAGAGAAACAAAAATACATGCTACGCAAAGACTTGTATATAAATATTCACGTCAGCATTAATTGACTAGCGGAAAACTGGAAACAACCCAAATATTCATTAACAGGTCAAAGAATGTTGGTAGATACATGCTACTGTGAAATTCTGTTTAGTAATAAAAAGGAATGATCTATTGATCCACACAATAACATAGATGAATCTCAAAATAATTGTCATATGGAAAAAAAGACACACACTGCCAAAAAGTATATATTGTGTGATTCCATTATATAAATCACTAAAAAGTTTAAAATGGTCTATAGTAAGAGAAAACAGGTCAATGTTGGGTTTGGGGACAGGAATAAACTACAAAAGATTGAAGTGAGAGATTGCAAAAGGACATAAGGGAACTTTGGCGGTAAATATATAGGATCATTATCTTTATTGCAATGATATCTTTATTGGCATTTACGTACACCAAAGCTCATCAAAATACGTATTTTAAATATCGAATACATATAATTTATTATACATTAGACATATTTCGAAAAAGATCAAGAATTAAATGAACATTGAGACTAAGAAAAATCAAATTCTTGTCTATTAATATAAATCCACAACATCATGAGTTTGGTGAAAAGAAGATCAAAGACAGAATAAGATACAGGCACACAAGAGGATTCCTAACTGGTTAAACACATTAGACTCGGGAACCAGCAGTTAGCGTAATGGCTATGTCGCTGGACTCCCACGTACTCGACCACGGTTCACGTCCTGGACCCGGTAGCTTAAAACTCACGCCGGGCGCGTGTGTGTATGTGCCCAAGATCCCGAGAGGAGAATGGAGGCGAAGGGATTGCGGCGTGACCATCCCCCCTGGGGGGTGATTTCTCCCTTTCTGTCTCTATGTCTCTCTCTGTCTGTCTGGCGAGCGCACACACCCTATAGCGAAAAAAACTTCTCCAAAAAAACACATTAGACTCGAACCTAGAAAGGGTAAAGGACCGTATACAATGAATATTTCCAGGTGTCTAGGATCTATTAGGTTGTTGGAAAAGTCATAATGTATTGTTCTATGCAAAAATGTGTCATGCCTTTTCTAACAACCCAACAGGAAAACAGCCTGAGGTAGGAATGAAAGCTTAACCTTTATAGTGCCTTTGGCATGTAACAGGTGCTAGAAAGGAGATGAATCCTAATGGTGGGAAAAATAGTCTCAGAAATTCCTAATTTGGAACCAAGTGTTGGTAGACCAATGGCCTTATTGGCTATTAGACTTATAGGACTACTTTTGACCCTGGAAATCTTTCTCTTACATTATTCTCACCTTCCCAAATTCTACCCACTTTTAAAATTCAGTGTCCATAATGAAACTTTTCCAGAGAAATCTTCTGAATCCTTTTCCATATAATCTTGCATATTGTTTTTTTGTGTGTGTGATAACCTCAATTGAAAATATAAAAAGTGGTTTTGAGAACTGATATGAGTTTGGGGAGTTCAGAGACCGCCCCAAACTCGTATCATCTGCAATATCCATATGCTCCTTCATCAAATCTGCTTTACTGTGCTATTCAGATGGGGAAACTTTTTTCTTCACAGTGAGGCGAATAGATGAAAATCTTGACAAAGGCTGGGATTACAGTCCTATACGATATCACTCCCAAAGGCAACGTAGGCAGGTGGATTGCTTAAGAAATAAAAAGATGAAAATTTCAACTCTAGTCTTCATTATTGTAAATTTAGTTACATATAACTTTGAAGATCTGTTTGTTCTTCCATAATTCCTTATTTATATTTTGACATTGGCTGCACATTGTTTTTCTGCCACACAATTAAGTAATCAGTCAGTAAAGAAAAGTTTATTAATAGTGTGAAATCTATAGTATGGTTAATGCATTTGAACCACTATTTTGAGTCATTTGTTAATTAGATTAAGTATCAAAAGTATTTTTCCATACTTGAAGTGTTTTCTGTAATGCTCCAGATCTATATAGAAACGAATGAAGTTGTTGGTATACTTTTGTGATAGATTTTTACCCGCTAATTGATACTCCTTTAATTTCTTCCTTGTTCCTTTCTTTCATCACCTTGGGTGCTATTTCTCTTACCTTCCTTCCTTGTTTTTATTTCCTATTATCCACTCTAAATTTCTTCTCATTTTTCTCCCTTATTTCACTTCCCCTTCCTTTTTTAGTTTCTTTATCCTTTCATCTGTGTTCTTTTCCACTTTTTTTCAACTCATTGTTATCCCCCCCTTTTTTGTGAATACTTAAGAGCTATAATTACTTAGTAATAAAGATGCCTTACAGAAACTAGATTAGGAAATCCATCTGCAATAGAATGGAATAGAAAGAAAAGTCACCTTCTAGGAAGAAATATTTACTACGACTCCAAATAATAGTGTTGCCTAATATATGCATCTTATTTTCTGAAAATAACTACTAACAAAGGGAAAAGTAAGAGAAAGAAAATGAGTGATTTCTATCTTTGACCCTTTATTTTGCCCAAAGGAAAGAGCAACAGAAAGCACAACAAAATACAGAGATAAGTAAAATCGATTAATATTGGATTTTGAGCCTGCAGGTCCAGGTCCTAGCAATTTCATCATGAGTTCAGTGACTTTCAAGAATAATCTTGGCTATTACTTTTGCCTAAACAGCTGATTTTAGAATCCAGTCCCTTCACACTGTAAATTTATTTAATATATTAATTACATAATTGAATATAAGAATGTGGTGTTAGATGTGATCACACTGTAAATTTATTTAATGTATTAATTACATAATTGAATATAAGAATGTGGCATTCAAAGTAACATAGAGCAACAGTGGAAATGAAGATATGAGAAGAATCACAAAAGCAAATCTTTGCCACCGTCAGCTCAATATGGTCCTGGAGACTCACTTCTAGGGTAAGAGATCAAGACCTTCCTTTTCCCCTTCCCTACTGATCTTTCTTATTTCTTTATCTTTTTCTTTCTTTATTTTTTTGTGTGCACGTTCTCACCAGAGAAAGAGAAAGAAGGAGAGAAACTCTAATAGAGTATGGTCATGCCACATGCCACAATGCTTTTTTCTTTTCTTTTTTTTTTTTAAGATATTTTTGCTATAGGGCACGTGCGCTTGCCAGAAAGACAGAGAGACAGAAAGTGAGAAATCACCCCCCCCCGGGGGGGGGGCAGATGACTGTGCCGCAATCCTTTCTCCTCCATTCTACTCTTGGGAATCTTGGCACACACGCACATTCTCCCAGTGTGAGTTTAAACCACCAGTTCCGGACTCGAACCATGGTTCACTACATGGGAGTCCAGCAACATAGCCATTACGCCAACTGCTGGATCCTACCACAATGTTTTTTTCTACATTTTTCCTTTCCCTCCGCATTTGGGCATGTGTTTCAAGCCACCATGGCCAGGGTTTGAACCACAGTTGACCATGTGGGATCCAGCTTTCAATAAGCAGCACTTAACCTCCATGCTATAGGGCTATCGATTTCATTGACTTTTCTGATTTCTCAAGAAGAAAGATTTTATTCATCAAATTCTAAGATACTGATTGGATAGATTATCTAGAGTGTTTGCAAAGCATTTTAAAGGTCAGTACAATTGGATGCAAATTTTTACTCCTTTTATTTTTTATTTATAAGACACTGGATTTCCAGCTATGTGTGTAGATGATTGTCACTTTCCTGGGACTCTCATTCCCCTTCACAATAGCCAAGCCTGAGGCCACTGGCCCATCTGTAACCTGTGCGTGATTCACAGTACACATGCAGGAAATAGCTTTTGTCTCTTGGACTACCTCTGGCTTCATCTCTTTTGGAGAGGTGGGTTTTTTTTTGTTTCTTTGTTTTTTGGGTGTTTTTTTTTTTTTTTTTTTTTTTTTTTTGTTTTAAGGGTGGG
>NW_006207133.1:438276-452153 GCF_000334495.1 Tupaia belangeri chinensis
TCTCCTCCGTTCTCCTCTGGGGATCTTGGGCACGCACGCACACACGCCCAGCATGAGTTTTAAGCCACCAGGTCCAGGATGCAAACCAGTCAACTACATGGGAGTCCAGCGACATAGCCATTACGCTAACTGCTGGTCCCTGGCTTCATCTCTTTCACAAAGTATCTGGGGTAGAGATGGAGGGAGGAGGGGAAATGCAGTAATTCTTGTGGTTTGCTTCTATCTCAGCCTGCTTAGGCTGAACAAGGTTTTTGGTAAAGAAACTCTCCAGGTGATCTGGGCTAATGGCCTAGAATTCTTCCTTAGTGTTCAGGGTCATCATCCAGTTAACAAGAAAACATAACTTTTAGTCTAATTTGCCTTATATAACTTCTTTTGTACATGTAGCTATCATGGGAACTCTATTCTGAAAGATGATAAATTGTATGAAATATTTAGGAATTTGTGGATATATGACTAATAAATAATCAAAAGTGCACTTCAATCTCATCTAAATTTGAAGGGGAGTGGTCAGTTATCAGAATTGTAAAGCAACATAGCCTTATTGAAAAACTTTCTTATTCTGTAGATAGAATTGCCTACTACTTTGAAGCACTCCACTTCATACAGCAGGTAATACCATCTCTGTTTTGAAATATGTTCATAAGAGTTATTTATTCTTTAATTATTAAAAACTGTTTTTTGGGGGGAACCAGCAGTTAGCGTAATGGCTATGTCGCTGGACTCCCACGTAGTCAACCGCGGTTCGTGTCCCGGACCCGGTGGCTTAAAACTCACGCCGGGCGCGTGTGTGTGCGTGCCCAAGATCCCGAGAGGAGAATGGAGGAGAAGGGATTGCGGCATTTGCCATTTTTATTTTTAAAATAAAAACAGAATGCAGGGTCTGTGGATTTCTTATTTTAGTAATTTGCCTAGACTTAAACCATGGAATCTGTCATCTCCCTCATAGTACTATACTGCTCAGTTGTTTTGTTTTTGTTTTTAGTTTCCTTTTTTTTTTTTTTTTTTGGAGAGGTTTTTGTTATAGGGTGTGTGGGCTCGCTGGAAAGACAAAGAGAGACAGAGAGACAGAAAATGAGAAATCACTCACCAGGGGAGATAGCGATGCCGTAATTCCTTCTCTTCCATTCTCCTCTCAGGATCTTGGGCACACACACACACCTGGCTTAAGTTTAAGCCACCGGGTCTGGGATTCAAACCACAGTTGACTACATGGGAGTCCAGCGACATAGCTGTTACGCTAACTGTTGGTCCCTAGTTTCCTTTTCTTTCTTTCTTTTTTTTTTTTAATAGACCACAGAGTAATTTATTTTTATTACCCATCAAGTCATGAATTCATAGGGAATAGGTTCTAGTAGCTCAGGCTCCTTTCCATTGGTTCTCACAAAGTGCACTTCTCTGGGTGGAGCAGGCTGACACTTTAGTTGAACCTAGATACCTTTCTCTTTGGCTTCTTTCTTTTTCTGGTCATGTTCCTTCAAACATTTAAGGAAGCTATCTCTGCTCGTAGAATGCTTAATATACTCAGTACACATATTAATTGTCTTGGCCAGAATCTTGCCCTTAACTTGTTTGTTCACAACAATGCCGACAGCATGCTGGGTAACATTGTAGACTCTTCCAGTATTGCCATGGTGACATTCGTGGGGCATTCCTTTTTGAACAGTACGCATTCCCTTGATGTCTGCAATATCACCTTTCTTGTAGATTAGCATGTATGTTGCCAAAGAAATCACTCCATGTTTTCTAAAAGGCCTAGAGAACCCTTTGTGTTCATCATTTTGGTTAATTACTGGAAGATGGTGGTTCTGGCCAAAAGGACTAGTTTCCTTTTCTTAAGTGAGATTTTTTGCTATAGAGTGCATATGCTCGTTGGAGAAGCAGAGAGACAGAGAGAAAGAATGGAAGAAATAATCCCCCCAGGGGTTATTTTATAATTGCTTCTCCATTCTCCCCTCAGAATCTTGGGCATGCACGCACATGTGCCAGGTATGAGTTTTAAGCCATCAGGTCCAAGGCTTGAACTGCTATTGACTATGTGGGAGTCCAGTGATATAACCACTCTGCCATCTGCTGGTCCCCTTAGTTTCTAAAATAAGTCTGCATAACAGGGAGAGAGTGTATTGGTTATAGAGCCAATATAGTCCTACGATTAGTATTTTTTTATTTAGGTGGATAAATGCAAACCCACTTACTGTTTAGCATTCAATGACAGACAGCTGGGGATTGTTATGGTCATGGTTTGCAAATACAGTATTTTAAGCCTAGAGCCAGCTGATAGTATGGTGGTTAATGAGGCTGGATCTCACATGGCCAAGTGTGTGATTCCAGTCTTAGGACTAGTGGCTTAAGAAACTTGCAGGAAGGACCAGCAGGTGGTATAGTAGCTAGTGTGCTGGATGCTCTGATGGTCAACCACAGTTTGAGACCCATATCTGGTGATTTGAAAATCACACTGGTCACATGCACATGCATGCCCCAAATCCTGGTGTGGTTTCTCACTTACCTTCTCTTTGTCTCTTCCCAGTGAGCACATGTGCCCTAGGGCAAGAACTTAAAAAGCAAAACAAATATGTGTGTCCATGCCCAGAATCCCAAGAGGAAAATATAGATGATGGGACTGCTGTATGGCTATCCCCCTTGGAGGGTACTTTCTCATTTTCCCTTTCTCTATTTCTCTGTCTCTCTCTCCAGCAAGTACACACACATATCCCATAGCAAATATATATGTGTGTATATATATATTATATTTATATATGCACAAATATATATATATATATATACACATATACACACACACATATATACATATTTTAAGTCTAACCTCAAGTATATCCCTTAGTATCTTTGGATTTTAAAGATACTTGCCTATATCTAACCAAGCACTTTCATTTTTCTTTGCTGGAAAGAGCACAATCTCCAGAAAAGAGGAGAGTCCATGAAAAAACATTACTACCATGGTACTCCTGAGTATGGCATAAACTGTGATGAACAAAGTAATTAAAAGAGCATAGAAACATAAACGGTACTGCAATAATTCAATGATGTGTTACTCTCTCATGGTGGTACAGAGTTGCAATTAAAAATACTTAATTTTTAAGTAAATAGTATTTTCAGGCAGATGGTACCTAATACAGTGAATCACAGTCAGTAAGAAGGCTAAACCTTTGTGTCATTAAAAAAAAAAAAAAAAAAAAAACTTACTTCTTTATCTGTTAATACCACTAACCTGCTAATACATGAGTCATTTACTAAAATATTTGCAAATAGTGAAACAGTTGTAAGTGCTTACCTTGGCCAACCTATTTAATTGCTTTGTTTATGAGCATGAAGGAAGATTAAAGGCATGTGTTAAAGTTTACAGATTTCTGACTGATTTACCAAGCCCAGCTCTTATTTAGCTGAGATTTTTGTAGGTAGAAGGCAAACACAAACTAGTGAGGGTCACAGATACCCCTAAATACTTCCAAATAATCAGAGAATTGTCTATTACACTTGTAAGAACTCCTTGTCAAAGCTAATGCCAATGAAATTCCTTAAAATACTTTCCAATTGTCTTCATTATCTGAAAGCCTGGGCTCCGACTGAACATACTGGATATCAGAAAATAACTCCAAGCAATAACCAATGTTTTACCTTAAAAGTTGTTAAGCAAATGAAAGGAACAAGTGAGTGACAGAAGCACTTACAGATAGAAGAGGCTGAAATCGACTTGTCAACTGGCCCCATAGGAAAACCATGGCCAAGAAGGAAGTCAGGTTTTTCCAGAACTGACACAGAGGAGCAACTGCTAATGATACTTTGCTTGCAATGCCTAACTACTTAATGTCTGTTCAGAAATGACAGGATGAAAGACAGCAGCATCCTCTTGTCACCTTCTCCTTAAGACCAGACACACTCACATTTCAAGCTAAAATGTGCAAATCAGATTGTGTCACTGGCCACAAGTAGTTTAGTGCCAACACATGGAATGGAAGGTTAATTAACTTTATTTGTCAGTGTTTCTGTGGTTTCCTTAAATGCAAATAATATGCTAAAATTGTTAGTGGCATTTGCCTATATTTGTGCCCTTTTATCTCTTTGAGAATTATTATTATTATTTTCCCTTTGTCGCTTATTAATAGGGATGGGGGGAACAGGATGTAGGACAATTTGTCCCTGCCAGAAATCAGATTATAACGAATGGAGTCCCTTTACACAGAATGTTTCTATATATAGATCATGAGAATTTGTCATGAAATATCCAAAGACTTTGGAAACCCAGTAAGCAGGTTATGCAGAACTGTCCTCCAAAATGCCACTGTAGTTCTTGTGAATGTCAAATTCACTGTATGTCAGCATTTCCTAGAATACCTACATAGAGAATAACTTCCAGAATGTAAAAGGTTGCAAATAAATATTTAGCATCCCTAGCTGCTTTTGAAATTGTCTATATGATTCTGCCCAAATTACTGAATACACATATTTTTAAAAATGTATTTCTACAGAACGATTTGGAAGCTTTCTGCAACATTGGCCTGGATTTTGAAGTGTGGAGCTGTAGATATTGTTTTGCACAATGTACATAACAGGTTAATTAAAGGAGCACTCAACAAAATCAAGATCTCCTGGGGTCTGAATTGCTTTTCTATTTTGTAGATCACTTCAGTCCCTTATTTAAGTCATAATATGGCAATGTGGGGCACCCGAGAATAATGTAAAGGTTTTAAAATGAGGTACACCCAGATTGTAATTCAGTCTCTACCTCAAACAAATTAGGGAATCTTAGGCCTTTCATTATTTTTTCCTCTTCTCAGTTCTTTCATTAGCAAAATGGGAAAAGTATACCTATCTATTTGGAAGAGTATGTGTGTATTTCATTGTTGCTGCAAATATTAAGGAAAATTTTATGTGAATAGATTGTCATATGGCACATAGTCACTACATAGTTCATCATCTTATTTCCTTTAAGAAGCTTGTATGTATGTATGTATGTATATACATATGTATGTTTATGGTACACATTCGAAATAAAGGATTTGTAATCTCACCAGGAAAAATAGCTAGGTGTCTCTCAGAGACAATGCCTCAGTAAATTTATGAGATTCTAGCTCTGAGCTTGGAAGGTTAGAGGTGTAAGCTTCTCATGGCCTCAGAGATGGAGTGCCTCAGTTTCATAACACAGATGCTGATGAAAGGTCAACATGAAAGGAGACTTGAATAGGCCCTCTGTCCAGTGAAGTCTCCTCTCCTGGGAACACTATATGGAACTGTAATACACAGATGTGCAGTATAAGAATATATGAATGCAACGGAACAGGGATATTTGCTTTGAATATGCTATTATTCCTTTGTGAGCATTTCCACATGAAGGCTGTACGTGATAGGGGCATCCCATAATAAGGTTAAATAGTGACATCCCTGAACTAGCTGTCTCTAGTTCAGAAGTAGTTATTTCTGGGACTATAACTTCAAAACATCTCTCTACTGGAGCAAAGAATGGAAACAGGCTGATGATATGGTTTTACTGCACAGCGTTTGACAAAGTTTTGAAGTAAGTATCAATATTTAAATATCAAGAGATTTATATATCAAAGTCTGTGTTCCAATTTTCTCTTTCTCAATCAAAACAGCAGAGTACATGAGGCCTGAATGCCTGCGTGGAGTGGGGCAACTATGCCTTTGGAGGGACTAGTGCTTCCATTTGGCCACAGCGCCCATCAATTCCTGGTGTCAGATGTCATTCATCATCAGGCTTGCACTGGTTCTATTTATTTTGTATTTAGTGATTTTCTGCCATTTTACCCAGCCACTTACTTCATTTCTGTTTCCAGCTGGTCCCTGCAGGCATCTTATTTTGTACTCCTAGAGAAGTAGATCAAAATGTATATTCATCAGTCAAGCCTTCAAAAATTTCACAAAGGAAAAATAAGATATGATAAAAGATAGTCAATATTTGACTTCCTTTGTTCAATTTAAGAAGGATGCACAGCACAGAAAATAGTAAGAAACTAATAATCTGAAACTCATTTATATGCTTGTTTTGGTATATATTACTTGTGTGTTTACTGAAAACACTATCAAAGCTTTCCAAATTATCTTCTGTTTTGATAATCATGAAATTCAAATGCAAGCATCAAAATATTGCAGAGACCAAGAAGAATGGTTCTTGAAAGTGTGGAAAAATTAATCTGTAATTACTAATTTTTTTTCCAAATAACTGAAAAGTCACACAATATTTAACTGGAACCAGCTTGTATTGTAAAGTACTCCAGATATTACAATTTTAGATTAATAAAAATTACCTGAGTTTTTAGTATATACTTTAAAGCAAGTATGAAGTATCACATAGGTTTTTGTTGTTTTTAGTTTTGTTACAGGGCATGCTTGTCAGAGAGACATAGGGAAAAAGAGAAAGAGAGGGAAAGGGAGAAATCATCCCCAGGACTGCAGTCCCTTCTCCTCCATGTCCCTCTCATGATCTGGGACACACTCACACATTCTTGGCTTAATTTTCAAGCTGTGGGTCCAGGACTTGAACCACAGAATTGATTGACCATGTGGGATCCATCCACCTTAACCTCCACTCTAAAGTATACAAGTCATAAGAATACAGCTCAGTAAATGTTATGAACATATTGCTGTAATCTCCATCATTGAGACCCAAAGTAGATAAACAGCATCATAAACCCTCCCTCGCTCAGTCCTGCCGCTTGTGCAACCACTCTTGACTTTTATCCCAATGGATTACTTCCGTTCCTTAATTTTATAAAAGGTTGTGTAGTATGTAACTTTGTGTAAGACTTCATCAGTTCAACATTATGATTGGAGGATTAACTCGTGTTTTATATTACCAATAATTTATACTTTCTCATTGCTACACAGCATTCCATTGAATAATCTAAAGTTCATTTATTTATGTTATATGAGAAGAAATATTAGGTATTGGAGTTTATTTGTACTCTGCCTCAGTGGATACTGATACACATTTTCCAAAATGGTTAAGTCAACTTAAATCCCACCATCAATGTAGAAAGGTCCCAGTTACTCTACAGCATCACTAATTCTTATTACTAACCACCTTCCTCCCCAAAATTGTACTGAGACATTGATAAGTATTATATTGAATCTAACACTAAACTTGGTGAGAAATGACAGTTTTATAATATAATAGTGTTCTAATCATTAAATATGGTATGCGCTTTCGTTATTCATCTGTAGCTTTTATTAATTTGGGGTTTATTTTTATTTCCCTATGTAGATATCTACTCTTGACCATTTCACATTTTGTACATCAAATGTAAGACTATGTATATATATAATTACTTTTTATACAATTGCATTTTATATACTATGTATACAATTACATTTTATTTCCTATGCGTTTGGTATATATCCATACATATCAAAATCAAATATAAAAATGTAAGAAAAATATATTTTGTATCAACTCAAAATAGAACTCTCTGCTATGTCCTCACAGGATCCAGGAGGTGAGGAAGCTCTCTGGGGCCCCTTTTGTAAAGGTACTAACCCAATCATAGAGACTCTACACTTAAGATCTTTCAAAGGCCCTGCTTCCTCATACCACCACTTTGAGTGTTAGATTTTCAAAGTATGTTATTAATTTGGGCATAAACAAACACTCAGACTATAGCACTACAAAAATTTCAGTAATTTTTTATAGAAATGTTTGAATTTTATTTGTTCACAGATAGGCTAATTGCATAAAGAAAGACAGCTTCCTATCTTCTTTTCAGTGCTGCTCAAGACTGATCTAGTGAGCCTCCTTTTGAAGTTCATACTGTAGAAGGAAAGCTGTCAACAATAACCACGAAGGATGAGATTTAATTGTGAAATTTTGTATATAATCTTGATCAAAATAAGCAATTATTTTCTATTACTATCAGGTCAACAGAACTCGATTGTGGTGAACATTATATTTTACTCTTTGTTTTCAATCTTGACATGGTGGTTTTTGATCTCTTACTTCACCTAATGTAATAAAATTTATTTATTTAATTTCCATTCTTAGTCCACCACTATATTATGATTTTATAATATATTGTCTTGTTAACTTATCTTTCAATTCTTTATATTGTTGTAGATCTTGAACCCATGCTATTAGATACACATGAATCTGATATAGTTTTCTTCCAAGTAGATTAAATCTTAGCATCATAAAATATTTATTGCTATTAATGCTCTTAAACCAAACTCTATTGGTAACTATTTAAGTTACTTGGAAAATAGCCAATTATGTCAATTGTTTATCCTTATACTTTATAACTTCATGAGTACCTACCTAGTTTTCTTGCATTTAACAATTTAACTGTGATGTGTGTAGGGGTGGCTTTCATTACATTTATTTTCTTTTTCTGTTGTAGAACACTTTAAATAGACTTTATGTCTACTGTTTGTTTTGAGAACTTCTCATCAACCATATCTTTAAAGAATTATTTTAAATTATTTTTTCAGATACACCAATTCTATATATGTTAACTATCATGTCTTTCCTGCCCTTCTTCTTCTCTTTCTTCTTCTTCTTTTTTTATTTTTATTTTCAGTTTGCTATAATGTGTATGTGCACTCATCATAGAGAGATAGACAGAAACAGAAAAAGTGAGAAATCACACCTTGGGGAATGGCCATACCACAATCCTTCTTCCACCATTCTCCTCTCAGAATTTTGGGCATGCTCACAAACACACTTGACATATTTTTTCAATCTGTCAGGTCGGGAACTTGAGTCACACAGTCTATAATGTGGGATCAGGATGCCTTCACCACCACCTCACTACCCCCTTCTTCTTTCTCTTTTTAATTTCCTTGCACTTTAGTTAGGACATCTTTTTATTCAATTTTCTTTCAGTTCATTAATTCTCTCTTTGATTGTTTTTCATCTGCTATAAACCAGATATTGAATTAATTTGTTACTCATTTTTTTCAATTATAGCATCCTTATTAATAATTTTATAGGTTCAATAACTTCTCCTACTTGTCATTTACTTGCATATTGTAATAAAAGTTAATTTTGCTCATTTTCCTTGTGTTTTGTTTTTCACCCTCTTTAATAGCTTTTTGTGAGGTAAATGTGACATACAAGAAATTGCAATAAAATAAAAAAGTATAAAATTTGTTACAAGTATGTACAAGTTTATGATCTAACATGTACATATATCTGTACCATAATCTAGATCATGAATACATGAATAATTTCTGAAAATGGGAGCTGGATGGTGGTGCAGCAGTAAAACACGACATTCTGTGAAGCTGACTCCCACGATAATGTTCTAGATTTGTCCAGGGACTTGTCTAAGTGCTGTGCCCCTGATCTGGGGAGGACCGAAGCTAGGGATAGATTATGGTATCAGGACCTGTTTAGGGGTGTCTGTGTATCTCTTGAATTCATGGAAGAAAAATAATTTTTAAAATAGTAATAACAATGGGAATTCCTAAAAGTTTAGGTAACCATTGATGTGCTTTCTGTCATTATAGATTGGTTTCCATATCCTAAAATCTTCTAAAAATAAAATCATGCATTGCATACTGCTTTTTCTGTTTAGTCACGAACAGTATTTCACGCATTGCAGAGTGTTTTTTTTTATTATTTGTGAGCAGTATTTTGTAATATAGATGCACTGAAATTTGTTTATCCATTAGTAACTTTGTGATTATTTTATTTGAATCCAGTTTTGAGGTATCAAAAATAAAGTTAGTGTATAGCTTTATACAGAAGTTTATTTATTTATTTATTTTGGTAATAGACATTTTCTTTCTATCCTCTTGGGTAAATAGCCAGGAATAGAATGACTAGATCACATTGTAGACTATGTGTAACATTTCAAGACATTGCTATATATTTTCCGAAGTGATGGTACCATTGTCATGACATTTTCATCAGAAGTATATGAAAGCTCCAGTTGTTACACACACACACACACACACACACACACACACACACACACACATAGTTGTCAACACTTGATACAATTAGTTTTTAAAATTGTAGCCAATCTAATAACTGTATACTTTTAATTTGTGACTCCTCAGATATGAGAAATGTTTTGCATATGCTCATGTGCTTTCTTTGTCAACCATGTTTTCTTTGACAAAGCATCCATTGAAAATTTTACGTACATTTTACCTGAAAAGCCATTAGAACTAATAAATGAGTTTAGAAAAGTTAACATTCAAAGTTTTCCATAGACTAGCAGAAAAACTGGAGATTTTCTGGATTTGTTTTTTAATTGCTAGAGGGTGAATGTGCTTGCCAGCGAGAAGAGAGAAAAAAATACACAATGGGAAGTGTTAATCCCTCAATCCTCTCCTCCGTTTCTTCGTCCTATCAGAATTTTGGGCCTGCATGCACATGACTAGAGTGTCCTTCCAGCTGCTGGAGCAAGGATTTGAACTGTAATTAGTCATGTGAGATCCAGCTCCCTTTGTACAGTGCTTAACTGCTGCACTGTGAGGCCAACCTTCACAGTTAGCTTTAAAAAAATAAATAAATAAAGCACAAACGATGTCATACATCATTTAATCATAAAATGTGAAATACATAAAGATAAACCTGATAAAAGATATGCAAGACTTACACACTGAAGACAATAAGCAATGATCATAGAAAGTTAAAAAAAATTTAAAAAAGGAGAAATATACCATTCATGACTCAAAAGACTCAATATTGTCAAGATGTCAGTACTCTCTAAATAGAATATATAGTAATGCAATCTCAACCAAAATACGAGCAAGATTTTTATTTCTATTTTAAGAAATTATGCAGCTAATTAGAAAGTTCACATAAAAATTTAAGGGGCCTAGATGAGCTAAAATTACTTGGAAAAAAAAAGCAAAAGGGAAATACCAACACTTTGTGATTTTAAGATTTATAAACATGCAGCAATCAATGATGTGTTTTTTATATAAAGATTGATAGATAGGTCAATGAAACAGAATAGAATTCAGAATATCTCCATGTATATGGACAACTGACTTTTTACAAAAAAGCTAAGTTAATTAGTAGAGAAAGAATAGTCTTTCTGGGACCAGCAGTTAGCGTAATGGCTATGTCGCTGAATTGCCATGTAGTTGACCGTGGTTTGAGTCTGGACCCGGTGACTTAAACTCACACCGGGTGTGTGTGCGTGCGTGCCCAAATCCCAAGTGGAGAATGGAGAAGAAGGGATTGCAGTAGGGCCATCCCTCCTGTGGGGGGGGGGGATTTCTCGCTTTCTGTCTCTCTGTTTTTCTGTCTCTCCTCTTTCTGGCAAGAGCACATGCCCTATAGCAAAAACCTCTCCAAAAAAAAAAGTCTTTTCAACAACTAGTGCTGAAGCAAATGTTGTAAAAAAATGAGAGATTTAATCTATATCACATACCACAAATACAATTTGCTCAAAATAAATTATATATTTAAACACAAAACCCAAAACTATAAATTTGGAAGTTAATATGGGAGAAAAATTATTGTCATCTGGTGTTAGGCAAAGATCTCTTAAACTATATATCAAAAACATAAACCATAAAGAATTTGAAAAATTGAACTTAATAAAATGTAAAATTTTGTTCTTTCAAATATTATATTTAGACAATGAAAAGATAAAGTACTGATTAATAGAAAGTATTTGCAAATTATGTCTTCAGTAAAAGACTTGTATCTCTAGTATATTAAAATCTTTAAAAATGTAATGAAGTCCTTATGCTGTTACAACTTCAATACCCAGATCATCTGTGAGTCCAATACCCAAATCATCTGTGAGTTCTATTTCAGTTATACGCTTGTTGGATTTTGATCATCTGGTATTGGCTAATGGTATATGTGGTAACTGTAGTTTAATTCAAGACACTGAGTTTATAAACTAGCATATCTTAATCAGTATGATACTATTTTATTATCATATCTTAATGTGTGTGATATTATCTTTATTCAGAGAGAATATTTTGACAAGTAGTTACACTTGTAACTGATAATACAAAGCAATAAGGAATTTAAATAGTTCAAGGAAGACTTTAAGAATTAGGTGACTTGATTGTAACTGCTGAGAATACACACCTTAGAATGAGAGTAAAGTAAAATTGAAGTGCACTCCAAAGGCTTAAGTTCTAATTGCTTTTCACTCTAGTCATGTGAGACTACCCAAAGTCCTACTTATACTTTTAATTCTTAATCTGCCAAATTGATTTTATAATGGACAGGTTAAATATCATCGAATAACTCAAACACAGAAATGGTGGAGGGTATTGGACTTACCTAAATATGTTTATTTTATCTCTGCAGTATCTGTCCTTCAAATTCTGGGTGTGTTGGCTCCTACTTTGATAACTTCAAATAATTATTTTATAAAGTTAATTTTACACAGCTTTTATAGTTGTTGACAACAAAGATAATGGTCTAATAGAAGTAATTCAATTGTTGCTAGAAGTGGATGGCTCTCTCCTAGGTTATTAAATAATATAAAGCCATTAAATATGAGAAAGGAAATGGCATACAATTTTCTTCAAGGAGTTCTGAGCAATTCATAGAGCCTATATCATCAATCTTTACTATACCCTTGTCGTCACTGGTAATATATTAACCATCCAAAGGTCACCCAACAAACCCATCAGAAGTCTAGAAGTAGAAGTTGAACATTCAGCTTGATCCCCAGAGCCACATAGACAATTGATGCCTGATATAAAAATTAATACTGATTCAAGAAGTACTAAGTAATTCCATGTTACCTATCTGTCATTTTCTCAGCCTTATATCCTCTGGAAAAGAAGAAAAGAAAGAAATGAAAGATTTTTAGTCTCAGACTTTCAGTAAAACAGGTGACTAGTGCTATTTTAAAAATATTTTTAATTCTTCAATTTTTTTTCTATATATAATAATAAACTCAAGAAGCAAGATACATGCGATTTCTGATTGTATTTACCAGAATCTTGGATTAAAAGACACCCGAGTCCTATAACTTTTAGATCTTCAGTTAAAAATGAGACAGGAACCAATGTATAAATCAATATTTCATAGATGTCGCTATCCAGTTATCCATTCAGCAATTATTTTTTACCATTAAATTATCATTAAATTAAATTACCATTAAATTTACCATTCTCTGTGCTAGGTACATAATAGGGTATATAAAAATAAATGTCCCCAAATACATAAACATGCCTTCTTATAGAGAACAATCTAATCAAATAATATATAGTATATGTCAATAGTAAGATATGGTATTTCAAAAAATAAAATTAGACAGAACATAGAGAAGAGAAGATATACTATTTTAGGCAGGGCAAGCAGGGATGGTCTTTCCATTTATTTTTTTCTTTTCTTAGAGAGGTTTTTCACTATAGTGCGTGTGCACTTGCCAGAAAGACAGAGAGAGACAGAAAGATAGAAAGTGAGAAATCCCCCCCTGGGACATGGCCATGCCACAATCCCTTCTCCTCCATTCTCCTCTTGGGATCTTGGGCACGCACGCACACGTGCCCGGTGTGAGTTTAAGCCATCGGGTCCGGGATGCGAACCATGGTCGACTACATGGGAGTCCAGTGACAGAGCCATTATGCTAACTGCTGATCCCAAGCAGGGATGGTCTTTCTGAAGTTACTTTTGAACCAAAGTCTTCATAAAGTCAGGGCTGTAAGAAGAACTATGCAAATTTTTGCACATGTGCATTCTAGGCAGAGAGAAGAGAAAGTAGAAAGGCTAAAACAGAAAGGTTCTTGGAATGCCTGACGGAGAGCAAGTAAGGTTACAATGGGAAGGAACTGAGTGAAGATGAAGGGTTAGGGCTGGGCTTGAATGGGAAGAATAAAAGGCAGAGGTACATAAGCAGAAGCAGGGAGACTGGGAGAATGGCATCAATGTAGGAGATAATGATAATTTGTACTGAGTTGGGGTGGAAGGAAAG